>NW_020664490.1:13964318-13972490 GCF_002925995.2 Terrapene triunguis
ACTGTGCTTGTTTTCTATGTATCTTAGTAGTCATGCGCATTGTACTCAGCACATCAAAATAAAAACAAACAAAAAATCCTCCAAAATGGAAACAAGTTATTAAGAATGGGCATGTTTCTGAGACGTGGAATTTAGTTTACCTGACACAGATTACTAACGGCTCTGTATTATGTTGTTCTGATGGCTTTCCTAAGCTTTCCAGTTCAGCAGGCCTGGCCTGGCTACTAAAGAAATAGACCAGTTCTTGCACCTTTTAATCGTTTTGTGGTTTTCCTCCGGCTGAAATTCTTGAACTCTATCCTAATTAGTAATCAAACCCTCCCTCCTGCTCTTCATAGCAGTGGAGTGCAAGCAAGACCGTTTGGAAGAGAGCATTTCTTTCTGCCTTGGTTTCTAAAGGTATGTCAGCTTGGTGCTGAGAGAATTCAGTACCACACTGGACCAGGCTCTGCAATAGGTTGATAACATGAAACAGAAATCAAACCTTTGTAAGGCTGAAACTAAGCTCGAAAGGTAGCTAGATGCTTTCCTGTTGCAGAGTATTATGGTTTCTTATCAGTGACTGTTGCACTGATTGAAGTATATTGTCATCACTGTTATCCAGAATATATCTTTACAGGGAATATGTTATTAGTTTTAATTCTCTCTCTCTCTCAATTTACATATATATAGAAACAATTTGAAGGCTCCAGTAAGATATTTTGCAAGGTCACTAGTACAGGAACAGAATCTCTTGTACCAGTTCAATTGTGTTTTTATTAGTCCCAATGTGGAATTTTGGCTCATCGCTGCTTTGTCCATAGTGAGACTATAGAAAAGGCTGATACCACTGCTGTTGTTGCATGGAGCTTGTTTGTAAAAAGTAATTTTATCAGCTGCTGCCAGACATACACACCCAGTGAGACACGGGAGATTAGTCTTGTCCGGAGAAAAGAATAGATAAGACCTGTTCTAAACTCTTTGGAGGGCTAATATTTCTATTACCTGTATAAAATACTTACAGTAAGTGAATGTTAACTGGAATATTTATCCTGTTGCAGTAAATGTGTATAAGTGATCCTTTACTTATTTAACATGTATTATTTCTTTGGATGTATGAAAATGTATTGTTTCTTTTATCTTACAAAATGGTTTACTTCTATTTTAGGGACTGTCCATAAATCACGTAATGCATTAGGGAATAGGTGGGTCCTCAATTTTGCATGTTTGTTTCAGTGTTACAAAGGGATGGGTGGGTCTTGAAAATCACCAAACTATATGTTATCTAATCCATGGACAGCCCCTTAGCATATATATTACTAGTATATGTCTAGGACACTAAAATTTATTTTTGGTAAGCATTTCTTTTCCTCCCTGGGTAATAATTATCAACAATATGGAGGTCATAAAATAGTGGTAAGAATTAGAATCTTAGCCCAGACTGTGGAATTCAGACTTCATCAGCCGTGGTCCTGCCTTCATGCTATACATGCTACCATGTTAGGAGATCTTCTTACAGCACTCTACTCCCTTGATGTGATTAAAGCATGATACAATCTTGCAGTGTAGACCACCTAGACTCTTGTCCCAACAGCAGTTGTATACTATGCTTGGAGGGACATGTCATAGTTTATAGTCACGATTAAAACATAGTTCAGTCTGTCTATATTGCCAGACCAAAACAAATCATGTTTTCAGCATGTCAGGGGACTACAGTGGGGTAACCAAATTATACAGCATGCGAGCAGTAATGACACTGCTGAGATCACATCAGAACCTTAGAGTTGAGGGTGTATGAGTAACTTCCCTGATCTTTAGGAGCCTGCAAGAGTAACAGAACATTGTGTTTTTATTTTACATCCAGTCATACTAGCACTAATGGCATGAGGGATCACTTGTTCGGATGGGATGGTCAATAGCTGGTCAGAGAGAATCAGCCTTTCCACACAAACTATGCTATCACTCTTTAGGGCAGGGGTGGGCAAACTATGGCCCAAGGGCCGGATGCAGCCCGCCAGCTGTTTTAATCCAGCCCTCGAGCGCCAGCCGGAGAGCAGGGTCGGGGGCTGCTCCACGCGGCTCCCAGAAGCAGCGGCATGGCCCCGCTCCGGCACTCCAATCAGGAAGCTGGGTCAGGGGCCGCTCCACGTGGCTCCCGGAAACAGCATCATGGCCCTCCTCTGGTTCCTATGCATAGGGGCAGCCAAGGGGCTCCGCTCTGCATGCTGCCTCCAGCCCAAGCGCCGCCCCTGCAGCTCCCATTGGCCGGGAACGACAGCCAATGGGAGCTGAAGGGGCGGTGCCTGCAGACGGGGCAGTGTGCAGAGCCGCCTGGCCGTGCCTCTGTGGAGGAGCCAGAGGAGGGACATGCTGCTGCTTCCAGGAGCTGCTTGAGGTAAACACTGCCCGGAGCCTGCACCAGTGAGCCTTTCCCTGTGCCCCAGCCCTGAACCCCCTCCTGCCCTCCGAACCCCTTGGTCCCAGCCTGGAGCACCCTCCTGCACCCCAAACATCTCATATCCAGACCCACCCCAGAGCCCACACCCCCAGATGGAGCCCCGCACCCCCCTCTCCCCTCAGCCCAGAGCCCCCTCCCGCACCCTGAACTCCTCATTTCTGGCCCCATCCTGGAGCCTGCAACCCCAACCAGAGCCCTCACCCCCTCCCGCATTCCAACCTCAATTTTATGAGCATTCATGGCCCGCCACACAATTCCTATTCCCAGATGTGGCCTTCAGGCCAAAAAGTTTTCCCACCCCTGCTCTGGGGGAATAATCCCAACATGTTTCATTTTCCTTTGGGCGTAAAAAGACTTGAAGAGATATTGTCAAGGGCAATAGGCTCAAAATTTAACATACCCATTTTCCTTAAATTTACTGAAAAAGTCAGTGTAATTTTGTTTAAACAAACACATCCCCTAACTTGATAAATGCTAAACCCGCCAGCATATATGCAACATTAATGTTCAGAAATCCTAAAACTTCAGAGGAGGCCAGCAGGGAAGGATGCTCCTACAATTCTTGGTCAGCCATGCTGTGCATTCTTTTACTTTGGCTCCAGTACTGCTCCAAACTAGAGCCAAGGGCAAAACTCTCATTGACTTCTATTGTATTTTTTACATTAATACCAAAAGTACCGGTAACACGTTAAGGTTCACTTTTAGGTAGAAAGGCAAGTCAAGAAAATACAACATATACACTGAAGTCAGGTTAAAGTTGTGGGAGCAATCTTCACTGTTTGGGGATTTCCTGATTTTGAGTGCTTGGTTACTTCAATGTAATGCTACTTTAACATTATATTTTGGCTCTTAGTTTCCTTTATTTATTAACAATGAAAGAAATCCAGAGCTATTTGGCGTGGGGATTGTTGGCTTCCCTGGGGATTTTACAAGTTCCTTGATCCAGAGCCATTTGGCTTTTTCCATATTTTTGTTCTCATTTTTGCATAACTAAAACATGGATCAACTGATTTAGCTCACACTTAAAAAAATAAAATAACAGTGCCCTTTTGGGCTAAAGGCTAACCCTGAAAAATGTCAACTCACAAGGAATATGACCAGAAAGTAGCTGGAAAAGAGGTGCACTGTAAGCCACTCATACATGCATAGGGGACTATTCAGCTGCAGGGATATATGCTTTAACAAAGGGTATCCTGCTTTATTCAGTCATAATGAAAGCGACAAACTTATTAAAACAGTCCCAGTGGAGCTCAGATGTTATACTCGATTAGCAAATCACCTTCCACCTCTGAAAATGGGGGATCAAATTCAGATTTGGGACACAAGTGAAAATTAATTTATTGATCTCTTGGCCTCTTGTATTCCATATCATAAAATCAGCATATAGTGTGGGACAATTCAAGGCTGATGTACAGTACTGCCACTCAAGAGCATAGCATGGAGTACTGGCAGTGGAGCTGGTTGAAGAGTGCAAAGAAAAATGTCAACTTTTTCATGAGAAACAAGTGACAAGTTTGCCCTGCTAAGTCACAAGGTCAGATATTTTGATGCTCATAAATATTAGGATGACATCTGGTTTGCTTGTGAATCCCAAAAGTTTGTAGCCTGAATGATTATTTGTACCCGAAACGTGAGATATATTGGTTTTTGTTCTCCTGTTAAGGAGTTCCACTCTCCCAGTGAGGGAGCAGAAAGAATGCCATGTGACTTGGGTGACCTATCACACAGCATGAAGAATCACTAGTGTGTAACTGAAGTGAACACTTCATGAACAGCCCACAGGCTTAGATTTGTTCCCATGCACCTTTAAGAATAACCAGTCAATTCACAGAAATCAGAACTGGCTCATGAACGATTCAAGAGCTCCGCTGATTGAAGCATTTGTTCTGAATAAATGCTTCAATCAGCTCTAATTAGCAGAACTGCCTGGGAAGAAGCTTGCACCCTACTTAGCTACTGAAAGGATCAGACCAGTTCTATTAGTCCCTTTCTTTTATTAACACTTAATTAACAAGCACATTTAAAAACCAAATCTAAAAAGGACTCTTCCCAACAAACCAATCTCATTGTTTCATGGTGACAGTTGCAGCAGATGTCACTGAATAGTCACCTTTGTAACTGTAACGCATCTGGAGTCTTCACTGTCTTTTCACCTTTGCTTCCTATGATACATAAGTGACTTCTGTCTTAGGGCTGCTAATCCTGGCAAACTGATTGTTACAAGCGTTGTTAGTTGTTGAACAGTGTGTGCGCCTGCCTGGAACATCACATACAGTAATATGGGATGTGTTGCTCTTACCCTCTCAAAGTTCTGCGCCATTATTATTTGGCAGTAAAACTTTGCTCATACCTGCCTGCACTTCAGATTTCTGATATTCAGTGGACTGCATCACTAGCCTCCTGAGCAGCTCATCAAGACGGTGGAGCAGGCCCACCGACGGGGGCAGCGAGGGACAAGGGGACAATTGCCCAGGGACCCGGACGATTTGAAAGGTCCCAGGCACCCCCGGCCGCCGCCGCTGCCGCCATGGTAGCAGTGACAACAGCTGGGAGCCCCGGGCCTTTTAAATCACACGGGTGGGCTGCAGGGCTCCTAGGCACATGCGACCACTCCAGGCCCCACGCTTTGGGGGGGCCCCACGAGCCAGCACGATTGGCCAGCCAGCATGGTCAGTCCTGGAAGTGATGGATTTGTCATGTATGCCCTGGGCCCCACACTCTCCCTAGGGATGGCTCTGGTCCCGGGGCCCGGAATTGCTGTCGGCGGGCCTGCGTTGGAGGCAGGTGGCCAGTGAGGTTTACTGATATCTATTTGCTTATTTATAGCTAGGGCCCTACCAAATTCACAGCCATGGAAAACGTGTCACGGACCATGAAATCTGGTCTTCCCCACGAAATGTGGCTCTCATAGGAGGGCTGCAGTATTGCTGCCCACCCTTCTGTGATTACAGGTGCCAACTTCTCATTGTGCCGGGAGCTGCTCTGCCTCAGGCACCACCCATGCTCCACCCCTTCCCTCAAGGCCACACCCCGCCCTGCCCCCACCCCTTCCACCCCCACTCCTGCCCCGCTCCACCTCTTCCTGCCCCATTCCACCCCCTCTCCCAAGTGTACCACGTCCTCGCTCGTCCACCCACCCCCCCCCGCCTCCTGCATACTGCGAAACAGCTGATTGCGGCAGGAGGGCAGCGCAGGGAAGGAGGCGGAGGTGCTGCTCTGTGGGGCCTGCCGGCGGGCAGGAGGTGCTGGGGGGAGAGGGAGGTGCTGACAGGGGTGCTGCCAGTGGATGCTGAGCACCCATCATTTTTTCCTTGTGGTCACTGCAGCCCTGGAGCACCCATGGAGTCGGCACCTATGTCTGTATTGCCTTCAGAGCTGGATGGCTGGAGAGTGGCAGCTGCTGGGTGCGTGCCCAGCTTCGAAGGTAGCACCATTGCCAGCAGCAAGGTAGAAGTGAGAGTGGCATGGTATGGGGGAGTTGTCACTTTTGTGGGGGAGCAGGGCTGGCTTTATGGGTGGGCGCTGTGAGCGACTGCCCGGGATGCCGTGGTCATCCCCTCCCCCCCGCCCCGCACACACAGCCAGTCCCAGGCCTCGTTAACACTGAGCACTGGGCCCACCTGGGAGCTCCTACTGCATGCCAGACTCCAGCTGTTAGTCCTGGCCAGACTCGGGGGGACGGGACTTTCTCTTCCCCACCCCAGGATGCTCCTGGAGCTGGGTTAGACCCACCTCAGTTAACCTCTCCCAGTTGCAGGAAGCTCTGTGGCTGCTGGCTGGGAGCCCAGCTCTGAAGGCAGTGCCACTGCCAACAGCAGCGCAAAAATAAGGGTGGCAATATTGCGACCCCCCCACACACACACACAATAGCCTTGTGACCCCCGCACAGCCGCTTTTTGCATTGGGACCCCCACGGTTACTACACCATGAAATTTCAGATTTAAATATCTGAAACCAGGAAATTTAAGATTTTTTAAATTCTATGACCATGAAATTTACCAAAATGTACCGTGAATTTGGTAGGGCCCTATTTATGGCTTTAAATAACTCACAACCATCAGGCAGTGCACATCACTTTTATATGTAATGGTGTGCCAACCAATTACCCTTGTCCTCCCGCCCCCATGCCAGTTAGTTTGTGTTTAGGGGTTGTCTACAAGCCACAGTATGACTTAAAATTCAATTAGCTAAACTGGTACAAGGCTGTACAGACACTCAAATCAATATTTGATTTTGATTTTGTCAAAATGAAACATTTTATTTGACCTGAAAAAAATGTTTTCAGAATTTTGGTTTGTGGGAAATTAAAAAAAAAAGAAATTGTTTTCCTTCCATTCCAGAATGGAAGACATTTTGAAATCATGAAACTACCCCCAAAGTGAACATTCTGATTCCTGCACAACCCTAATTAATTATAAATCTTTTTCTATTGATTAGCTTAAATCAATCAAGAGCATGTTTTAGCTATAAAGAAATATGCCCCTCTTAAATTGAAATAAGATTGTTTATACAGGGGTCTGCAATGGTTTAAGTAAATCTGTTTAGAAACCTATTTAAATTAAATGGGTGCAACGTCTGTGTGCCAACAAGGCCTTGCATTTGTTACCACTTGTCTTTAAGTAGACTGTAAATGCTTTGAGGCAGGGACTGTCTCTTCCTTTCTGGTTGTACAGCACCAGTACAATGGAGCCTCACGCTGGACTGGGGCCTCTGGATACTACTATAATATAAATATAAATATAATAATAGATTCTGAAAATCTGCAATTAGAGATCTAGAATGATTTATATACTCAGAGGCATCCTTGATATTTGTTTTATGCCCCAGCAATTGTATACATTCATGGCCTGATTCATCTCCAGTCTATGCCACTGTAACTCCATTGGCTGAGGTGTTGAGCTGAAGAGTCCAAAATGACTTCAGAAGCCCTGTATTGTGAAATAAAATCACATGACAGCACCAAACCAATCATCTTTACCATGGTCAGACATGGAAAAACATTGAAAAATTTGGCTAACTGCAATAAAAATGATGAATCACAAAGTGTAAAACCTCAAAATTATAATTAAAATTTGTGTTGTGGTACCGGCTCCTAGGAATTCCAGTCATGGCCCAGGACTCCATTGTGCCAGCCGCTGTACAAACAGAATAAAAAGACAAAGATAGTCTGTTTTCCCTTTCTGCTCTGTTTTATGCCAATTTTCCTGTAATGCCTGGATCTCTTGCCCACCTCCACATCAGACCAATCCCCTAGCATAGCTATGACCAGAGGTTTCAATATCTTGAGACTTAACACATGTAATCCTCCTCATAAATCCCTTTATCATAACTACATTTTACAGTACGTTTCTCACATCAACATGCTGTTGTGTTTTATTTAAAGATAGAAAAGGAGGGTCTAAAATGGCAGAAAAGTATTCCTCCCCGCCCCACCATCATTTTATCTTAGGGCTTGTCTTCACTACCCGCCGGATCGGCAGGTAGCAATCGATCTATTGGGGATCGACTTATTGCGTCTAGTGAAGACGCGATAAAATCGATCCCCCATGGCTCTGCCATTGACTCCGGAAATCCACCGCGGCAAGAGGCAGAAGCGGAGTTGACGGCAGCGCGGCAGCGGTCGACTCGCCGCCGTCCTCACAGCCAGGTAAGTCGACCTAAAATACACAACTTCAGCTACGCTATTCACGTGGCTGAAGTTGTGTATCTTAGGTCGACCCCCCCCCCCCCCCCCC
>NW_020664490.1:13972590-13983460 GCF_002925995.2 Terrapene triunguis
CCCCCCCCCCCCCCCCCCGTAGTGTAGACCTAGCCTTAGACGTCCTTGTACCATCACCTGGTGGCAGTCTACAAATAGCACTTTGTTTCACAGCTGGACCTGCCACAACCTGATTGCATCCATGGGAATTGAGAGTGGTCAGTATCTTGCAGAATTGGGCCCAAATACCTTACTCAGTTTGACGTGAGGTGTCAAATATGCATGTGAAGTGACAGGCATTCATGGTATTGGTTAAACCAGTCCTACCTGAGCCAAAATCCCTCTTGCAGACAAGAATTTGGGAGCTTATGGAGTGAGAAAGGAAAATCCAAGGAAGAGTGAAACTAAAACCCAATGCTCTTTCCACCATTTTAACATACAAGCCCATTTCCTATTAGGGGTACTGGAGATGGCAGGGTTACAGTTTGGTTCAATGTCTTTCAGCAAATCCCCTTCCCCTTAAAAATTTGCCAGCACCGCTGTTTCCTGTTCTTTGTCAGGTAAGACTGTTTTGGGCACAATGTACCACTTTACTTTGTACCAGGAAAGCCTGTCACTGAGCTCCTGTGGGAATCGCTGCAAAATCCTCTCAGTCCGTCCATTCCCTGACCAAAGTACTTCCAAAACATTCTGGGAAGACCTTCCAGATAGCCACGTGATTGTGCAGAAGCAGCAAAGTGCCCACTCTGGTAAGTCACTAGGGGAAGGACATTCATTCCTTGAGTAGTTTGTTGGGGGGGGTTATGAAAAAGATCTTAACTTTACACAGCTCAAAGCAATTACTCACTATTCACACAATTGAATGGCATGTCTGTAATGGTGAGTTAGTGTGCAGCAAGCTCAGGTGTAAATCTATAGCACTCTAGTAGGCTGCGCGCTAACTGTCCGTGTGGGCACTGGTGCTGTGCACTAAACGTTTCTGGCTGCAGCAGCAAGGTTCACACAGACAGTCAGTACATGGCACACCGGAGTGCTGTAAATTTAAACCAAAGCTTGCCACGCACTAACCTGTCGTGTAGACAAGCCCTAATTTTTTGCAGTTATGACAATGGATTTCCCCCCATAGGAATTATAAAACTAGCAAAGATCATCTGCCCCCGAATAACTGACCTTTTCTGCTAAATCTTAGGCCCTAGGGCTTCTTTACATGGGGAAATTGACCAGTATACCTATAACAGATTAAGCTATTGCGGCCTAGCTGTGCCGGTCAATTTCCCTCTGTAGACAAGCCTTAAACCCCACCTTCCTGCATTTCTAACAAACCCCTAATTACCCTTCTTATCTAGAAACAAAATTAAGTGAAATCTGAATTTATACAATGTACATATTTATTGAGCTTCTTTTTCTAAAACAATCTTCCTCTTAAAATAAATAAGTCAGTACAGTGTCATTTAAAAGTCCTATGAGTGTAATGTTGTATTTACTGTAGTGTATCAATCAGCAACTAGATATCGCTGGGTGCGCTATAGAATTTCAGGCAGGCTGTGGTTTCCGGTGAACAAAGGAGACAAGGCTGGAACTCAACCTGAGTGGAAGCCTGTTTGTGTTTGTAGTTTGTATTTGTTCTCTTTAATAAATGCCTCCTGGTAAGATGCTCTGTGCTTGTATGCATCATGACAATGTGATTAAAAGTAGGAGGCCTAAGGGAAGGACAGATTTGGGACTCTTAATTTTTGGTCCACCAGCCGCAAACCATGTCTACACTAGGTAAAAATGCATCACAAGAAATCACTGTTTGGAATGCTTTGAGCTTTGTAACACTAGTATCAATGTCTTAGATCACCACCCAACAGCCACCCTAGATATTTTAGAAGTGTTGACTGTAACAGTCCTTTGCAAAACCTGGAGCAAACTGAAAATCTAGCTAAAGTTACAATAATTTCTTCTCAGTGGGTTTAGGAAGCCAGACGCATTTCATCTTCACTGATTTGGGTGATTCTCAGAACGCTGTATCACAGCATAGTTACATTTGGAAATTCCCCTTCTCCCAGCAACCGTGCTGGAGATATTGGTGTAGATTGTTCCTCAGTCCCAGAATGCACTGGTACAATTGTAAAGTGTGCAGTGCCTGGGCACATCAAGATGGTTGTCAAGACAGAGTAGCTGTGTGGAAGTGCTAAACCATTGCAGGGCAAGTATTGGACTAAACCATTCCATGCAGTCAGGGTCCTTGCAATGCTTTCCTTGCTCAGTAGTAGTAGCCATGTCATGAGAGAAAGGAGGGTAGGAGTATGCCAGAGCTGGTGAGCTGCTGTTGAGTACCCACTAGGAATTGACTGTATTGTGGTGCTCAGAGGATCTCTCTTACCCTTCTCTCACCAAAGAGTTATGTTGTATATTCATTTTCAGGTGCAGGGTGGGGCAGGGAATTAAAAGGCACAAACAGTAGCCCAAAGGTAGTGGGGTGGATGAAAGCTTGTCAGACCTCACTGAGGCTGACCTTGCTTCTTGCTTAAAAGCTCCCTTAGTTCAAACTCTTAACAGGGCAGTAACTGAGCCTGAAAGGAAGAGTGTAGGCTTGGATGCCTGAGGCTGTCTGCTGCAAAAAACAAAAAAAAAGAACCCGAAATGTTCCTGTCACATGACAATGGTAAAGCGTCACACAAAGAGCTACACTAACACTGACAAAGGCACTCTATTAGCATAAGGGAAATGCTGTTATCCTGAAAGCGCCTCTCTCTGCTTTTACTGTAGAGCACCTGAATACACTTTGCCACAGCTCCCCTCCTACCTGCTTGCCTCTACAGTTTAAATAAATCGTACATCCCCGCAGTGTCTTTTCCTGTGAGAAGCATAATCTAAGAATACACCATCTCTGTCTTGTTGTGCCAACTCCAGTTTTAAGCAGAATGTATTTCTCCCCCCCGCCCCCCCCAATCAATCTTATGTCCTATCCTGAGCAAGGACATTAGATAGACTCTGCCAAACAAACAAACAGGCTTTTTCAACAAGAGGAATTTCATGTATTCGCTGGCTTTAACCAACAAGATTCCTCTCCTCCCTGTGCCCCATATAGAATGTTTTGTTATCAAATACAAAACATGACACACAGAGTTAGAAATGCCACCAAGCTGGTTTTGCACAGACAATCCTGTTTTGACCTGGACAACCTGGTTTTTGACCCTCTTGGCCCAGGCTGGGTTGAGTCTCAGGCTGAGCCTACACAGTTGACTCTGTTCTGGATGTTTTAAATATTTTAATTTAATCTGCTAATGATTTTATTTTAGATACAGTACAATGAGTGCACTTAATAAGTTCATGGTGGGTCTAGAGATATTACTGGTTCCAACAAGGTTACCTTTATTTACTATTGAAAATACTGTTTGTTAGAGCCCACCATAACTCAAGAACTAGAAAGCAGTCTGTAAGTGGCCCCCCTGTACATTTGCCGAGCAGCTCAATATGCCCTGTAAGTGTCGCAGTTTCCCATCCTGTTGCAAGAGCCCTACCAATTTTCAAAGCGCGTATGAGGCATGTCTAGGCTGCCCTACTCTATGATTCCTGCCTGCCCCTGAAGCCATGAACTGCCAGAAGCAGCCTCTGCCTGTTTGCAGCACCACACCAGCTCGCCTGCTCTAAGCTCCAAAGGCAGAGAGTTGTGGCCATCAGTCCCCTAAAGTTGTTAGCAGCCTGCTCTCTCCAGTTGATACTTACTTATACTGTGGTGCTGGGTCCTTTCAGCTCAGCACTTCAGCTTCCCTAGTCTCGCTGTATTCTTCTTGTTCATGGATGACATAATAAGTGAGGAGTCCAGGGGGTGCTACGTGTGATGGCCTGGTTTGCACAGCCTTTGAGCTTGCACTAGCTTTGGTTGATGTCATGAAACTAAGCTTTTCTAGACCGATGCTTGGAGCCTCTCACACACAGATGTAAAGCCATAAGGTCTGCCCTCATGCAAAGCTCTGGCTTATGACCTTGGCCTTCCAGGTCACATTCAGCAGGAAGGAATCTACAACTGATCTTTCAGTCAGAGTGGGAAATGGGGAGCGTGCAGCACTGGGATGCTCAGTCAGTCAGGGCTGTATCTGGCTCTGTTCAAAGGGCCCTCTGTCACAATGTGCTTTCTGTCCACTTTCAAAGGCACTGGAGCCTTAAGAAGCAACACTCTGTTCTGTGGAGAAGGAATGTTGCCCTTCTGCCCCCATCAGATACTGCAGCTACAAAGGCATGCCCCACTGGGGCGTTCAGGACCGGAACTGTGGGAAGCGGCCAGCCCTCGGAGGTAGAGTGTGAGTCATTCTTCAAATAGTTAGAATGACACCACAGAGCTCACCCTGTCAAATTCAACAGCTACCACATGCTGGTATTAAGACACACCATACTATAGCCCAGCTTCACTATGGCCATGCTGCATGGCCACAGAGAGCCAGTTATTTGCAAGTTTCTCTTCTGCCATCCTGTCCACGCCCCCCCTTGTCCTGACCATCCCCCATCCCCCAAAAGCTCCTCATATGCCCCCTCCTTTATTTTATGCTGGGTGTGGGGTCGGCTGACATAGGAGGCAGCAAACCTGCCTTTCTCAGCTGTCCACCAGCAGAGAGTTCCTTCACAGGAGAAATTCACGTAGCTGAAGTTGCATAACTTAGATCAAGCCCACCTCCCCCCCAGTGTAGACCAGGCCTTAGACATTCTCTTCTGTTTTGAGATTTCTACTGGTCTGAGCCCCTCCATCCCATACATGCTGAACACCCCTGGAACCAGTGATGTGTACCCAAACAAAAGAGACTTAAGTGCAAGTGTAACCCACACACCTCCTGGGTGTGGTGTTCTGTCCCATCTAGTGGCACGGAGACCACTTAGAGAGAGATTAATGAGTTTACTCTACAGCCTTAGCTAGCAGCCAGTTGGCTTTTAGCTCATGCAGTAAAGGCTCATGCACTGAGGTCCCAGGTTCAATCCTGCCTGCTGACAACCAGGGTCTGTCGGCATTACACAATCACTTCATCAACCTCTGAAATGCAGCTACCCTGAAGAGGACCCCAGCATGTAGCTACCAGGCGCACAATAAAACACAACACCACACCACCACACTTTAGGGAAATACACTGTATCCAATTAGAACTGTACGAGGAATTCAGATGGGCAGAAAGTAATTACCTAAATTAGAATATGTCCAAGGGATTAACACGCTTTATCATTCTGTGTATCTATTAACATTCTTTATCTACTATTGGTTGTTCCCATGGCAATAATGAAGAAATACTATTAAGCACAGTTTCCAGAACTGAACGAGATTTTTTTTCAAGCCAGTCATTTGAAATAAAAGCTTGTTTTCTGTCTTCATTTCCTCTAGTTTCAGCTCACCACTAATCTTTCAGATAGGCCTACAACATTTTAAAATCTTAAACTGCTACATCAAACATTTTTTTTTTTAATTTCGTTTTACATGCCTGAATGAATCTTCAATTAGTGCCTAAAATAGTACATTTAGGGGGGGGGAAACAGCTTTTTCCACAGCAGGCCCATGACCCACCTGTAAAAAAGTATTCTGTCCATCTCATCAGCATAAGCCTTTCCTGTTTGGGGCTCCTATTCCTCACCTGCCTCAAAAGTGTGTTGTGAAGCTGTCTTAATTAGCCTGGTTACCTAAATGTTTCCTGTTCACTTAATACAGCTGTTGCCTGCTTCCTTTGGGCCTGTTTCCTATCTCCCCCCTTTCCTTTTTCTCTATCTATCCAGAACACACTCAGAGGCCAGCCCTGGAGATCTGCCATAGTGATACTATGCCAAAGTTGTACCAATTCTGAAGCCTGTGGCAACATTGCATGACATGGTACGTGTTGGAACATTGCCCTGTAAATTCGCCTGTGTGATTTTTGTCTGGGCAAGGAATGTGATTCCTGCAGCCAAACTACTTTGCGTGGTGATCTCATTAGTTCCCCTGAGCTATGCCATCGAAAGAAAATCTGGAGAGTTGAAGAAAGTAGCCGCTAGTATTTCAGTGGATGGCACACATTATTATTCGATTGCATCTAAAGTGTGCAAGGTCTTATTTGTGATTTATCAGACAGAATATCGAGGCTTTGTACTTAACAACGCAGTTCATTTTTAAAACTAGCTTCCGGTACAAGTTACTGCAATTGCCTAGAAACTAAGTGTGAAATCCTGGCCCCAGTGAAGGTGCAATGACATAACAAAGAGGACTAGAAGGCACATAGCTCTTCTCATAGTTTTATGGGACTGCTACAGACAAATAAAATCTTCCTTGCACCCATTAAAACATCATCCAAAACACGACAGCCTTGATAGTGTTGAGTCTGAAGCAGAACGTAAACATACGCTACTGGTAACACCACATGAACTAGCTGTCTTTGAGTGACCTTCAGAGTGGTAACACAACAGATCACATTCCTCATTATTATTGTTTTCAGCCGCCTCACTATAATTTCTAAACTACATGCCAGATAAGCAAAATTGCCTCCCTCTGAGTTGATTTTTAATGGCTTTATTTGTAAAGTAATAGGGTGACTGTTGGCATACATGAGTCTCATTCACATACATTGGTGCTAATTACAGGAGACTATATTGAGCAGCTATTCTTCAAGCACTTAATAGTCGTGATTAATGTGAAAAATTTTCCATCCTGCCTTGGAAATAATTACCAGCTAGGCTGATACGTTCTATTTATTGGTATAGCCAGGCTCATTTGAATATGCTTTAAATCACATTCAGGGTGAATCTGCTGGTGCATATAATCTGCTGTAAATGACCAGACTGATAGTGTGCGTTAAGGCGACAAGCGCCTCGCTTTAATGAAACAAGGTCGGTGAGGAAATATCTTTTATTGGACCAACTTCTGTTGGTGAGAGAGACAAGCTTTCGAGCTACACAGCGCTCTTCTTCAGGGGATTCAATAAAGGGAAAGATCCTAGGTTTCCAGCCTAATGAAAGGTGCCTCAGGTGTTAAAACGTATAACTGCTAATGCTCTGAATTGCACTTTATGCATGGACTTTTACTCAGTGAGGTTGGAAAACTCTTTAAAGTGTGAATCACTCCATTCAGCTAAAAGCTTCTGTTCATTGTTTGCACATTAGAGTAAATAACATTTGATGACAGGAAAAAGATAATTTGCATCTCATCACTTGGGCACTCTGAATGTTTCTTTTCAATGATTCACTTATGGTTATGTCACAGGGGTTTTTTTATGCCTGTTTTACAACATACCATTTTTCTATGGTGGCTGTGGTCGGTCTTTTAATTAGCTCATCCTCTGAACGTTTGACGCTGCATGACATAGGTTATGGCTGTGTCTACGTTACGGACCATACAGCAGCACAGTTATACTGCTGCAGCTGCACCACTGTCTGGTCTCCTGAGTTGCCGCTCTATGCTGGTGGGAGAGAGCTCTCTCCCCAGCATAATTACACCTCTCCCAACAAGCAGTGGTAGCTATGTTGGCGGGAGACACTCTCCCACCGACATAGCACTGTGCACACTGGCACGTTTGTCGGTGAAATTTTGTCAGTTAGGGGGTGCATTTTTTCCATACTCCTAGACAACAAAAGTTTTGCCAACAAAAGTGCTAGTGTAGACAAAACCTGCAGCACTGTATGTGTCGACAGGTTTATACTCTATGGGAGCTAAACCGCATGCATGTGCTTTGCCATATGCTTATTTGTCACTGGCAGCCTTTTAAAACAGCCACGCTGATTACAGGACTGCCATGGAATTACTGACAAGGCAAGAGCCTTGCTCATTAAAAATGGACTCGAGGAATATGGTTTGACCCAGGTCACCCATTCCAGATTATAATGCTGGACAATGTAGAAGTTGCTATTACTTTAATGTAGACTTCCTGTATAGGTACCATGTACCTATCTAGGTGCTTATATGGCTCCCCGCACCATTGCGTCTGAGCGCCTCCTAAGTGTTTATGGGTTTATCATCAGTTATGGCTAGGGGCTGTGCATTTGCACATATGCTGTGTAGTTAGTTGTGGGATTACAGGGATGTTAACAGATTAGAAAATATAAAAGGCCAAATTCCACTTCCATCTGCACTGAGGTAAATTGGAGGGAACTTTGTTGACTTTCAGTTCTGTCAGTGCAGCTGACAAGCTGTCATGGGCCTGCCCTTGAGAGGCTCTGCTGCTTCTCACCCACCGCCTGGGGGCTGGGGGAGAGGACCACGAGGTCCTTGTGGCCCCAAAAAAGGGAGCTTGTGTCCCTAGAGGTAATGACTCCAATAGAGTTACTCTGTGTTGGGGCCCAGTCGGAAATGTGCTGAGCACCATCAATTTCCAGTGTAGTCAGATTGGAGGTCAGGACGCTCAGCACCTAACAGGATCAAGCCCCACATAAGTACAACTTTCCCTATCTATCACCCCAATCCTGCATTATGATCTCCATGTGCACCCTGCTGTGGCTGCAGGAAGCCCAGTAAAAATAATAATACCTAGCTGTTCTCTTTTCATCCCTGGATCTCACAGTGCTTTACAAAGGAGGACAGTATCATTATCCTCATTTTACAGATGGGGGAAACAGAGAGGTGAAGTGACTTGCCCAAGGTCACCCAGCAGACTAGTGGCAGAGCTGGGAAACGAACCCACATCTTCTGAGTTCCAGTCTAATGTCTGGCTGGTCTGAAAACAAGAATTCTATTTTGTGAAAAATGGTGAGGTTTTAAAATATGTTGTTGTTTAGAACAAAACTGAGACCTTTAAAGAAAAAATTCTGAAAAAACAAGAGAGAGAGAACCGACATGAAAAACACCTTTATAAAAGTGCTGTCAAGCGATTAAAAAAATTAATCGTGATTAATCGCGCTGTTAAACAACAATAGAATACCATTTATTTAAATGTTTTTGGATGTTTTCTACATTTTCAAATATATTGATTTCAATTACAATACAGAATACAAAGTGTACAGTGCTCACTTTATATTTATTTTTTATTACAAATATTTGCACTGTAAAAAACAAAAGAAATAGTATTTTTCAATTCACCTAATACAAGTACTATAGTGCAATCTCTTAATCATGAAAGTTGAATTTACGAATGTAGAATTATGTTAAAAAAACCTGCATTCAAAAATAAAACAATGTAAAACTTTAGACCCTACAAGTCCAATCAGTCCTACTTCTTGTTCAGCCAGTCGCTCAGACAAACAAGTTTGTTTACATTTGCAGGAGATAATGCTGCCTGCTTCTTGTTTACAATGTCACCTGAAAGTGAGAACAGGCATTTGCATGGCACTGTTGTAGCCAGCGTCACAAGATATTTACATGCCAGATGCACTAAAGATTCATATGTCCCTTGATGATTCAACCACCCCATTCAAGTTCTGCTTGATAACGATCCAAAGCAGTGTGGACTGACACATGTTCATTTTCATCATCTGAGTCAGATGCCACCAGCAGAAGGTTGATTTTCTTTTTTGGTGGTTTGGGTTCTATAGTTTCCGCATCAGATTGTCGCTCTTTTAAGACTTCTGAAAGCATGCTCCACACCTCGTCCCTCTCAGATTTTGGACGGCACTTCAGATTCTTAAACCTTGGGTCAAGTGCTGTAGCTAACTTTAGAAATCTCACATTGGTACCTTCTTTGGATTTTGTCAGATTTGCAGTGAAAGTGTTCTTAAAATGAACATGTGCTGGGTCATCATCCGAGACTGCTATAACACGAAATATATGGCAGAATGCGGGTAAAACAGAGCAGGAGACATACAATTCTCCCCCAAGGAGTTCAGTCACAAATTTAATTAATGCATTATTTTTTTAACAAGCGTCATCAGCATGGAAGCATGTCCTCTCGAACAATGGCCGAAGCATGAAGAGGCATATGAATCTTTAGTGCATCTGGCATGTAAATATCTTGTGACGCCAACTACAACACTGCCTAGCGAACGCCTGCTCTCACTTTTAAGTGACATTGTATTAAGAAGTGGGCAGCATTATCTCCCATAAATGTAGACAAATTTATTTCTTTTAGAAATTGGCTGGACAAGAAGTGGGACTGAGTGGACTTGTAGTCTCTTAAGTTTTACGCTGCTTTGTTTTTGAGTAAAGTTATGTAACAAAAAAAACTACATTTGTAAGTTGCACTTTCATGATAAAGAGATTACACTACAGTACTTGCATGAGGTGAATTGAAAAATACTATTTCTTTTGTTTATCATTTTTACAGTGCAAATATTTGTAATAAAAATAATATAAAGTGAGCACTATACACTTTGTATTCTGTGTTGTATTTGAAATCAATATATTTGAAAATGTAGAAAAAATCCAAAAATATGTAATAAATTTCAATTGGTATTCTATTGTTTAACAGTGCGATTAATCGCAATTAATTTTTTTATTCGAGATTAATTTTTTTTAGTTAATCACGTGCGTTAACTGCGATTAATTGACAGCCCTACTTTATTCACATGCAATCACTTTAAAAACTATTTAAAATGTTATGGAATTACAATATATGCACAAAAAGATATGAATAAAATAAATCAAAACTCATCTTAAGTGAACATTAAACATGGATCACTAAAGTATCATCATGACCAAGTTCACACAAAGTATTGTTAACACACCAAGTCAACTGACAAGCATCCAGGTTGCAAGTCGATCTATAAAAGGTGTAATCAATCTGCAGCCGGGCCACGATCAGTGCATGGAACAGTCCGAGCACGTCACACTGCTCTACCCCGGCCACTCTGTTCTGGTGAGATTTCAAAATCGCTAATTTTGCCTGACCAGCAAAACATTAGTCTGGCAGCAGGGCCGGCTCCAGGCACCAGCTTGCCAAGCTGGGGCGGCCACTCCAGAGAGGGGCGGCACATCCAGCTATTTGGCGGCAATTCGGCGGACGGTCCCTCACTCCCGCTCAAAGCGAAGGATCTCCCGCCGAATGGCCGCCGCAAATCGCGATCGCGGCTTTTTTTTTTTTTTTTTTTTTTT
>NW_020664490.1:13983860-13998659 GCF_002925995.2 Terrapene triunguis
TTTTTTTTTTTTTTTTTTGCGCCGCTTGGGGTGGCAAAAACCCTGGAGCCGGCCCTGTCTGGCAGGAAACCAGTTGAATGTGAGCGCTATATCTCGCTCCGAGAACAAACAGGGGCTTGGGACAAAACAGTCCTGCTGAAAAGCTGCTGCATCCTCCAGGCTGTATCAGGCAGATCAGAGAGGGTAGCTTAATGCCACACCTTGACACACAGACCACGGAGCTGCTTTTTGGTCATGGTTGCAAAAGGAACATTCACCAAACCCTTCCATGGCAACAATCTGCCTGCTTGCACCAGGATCTTATCCAGGGCAGGGGAGACAACTAGGGAGGGGAACACAAGATTCCCCCCGTGGAAGTACAATCCATGCAAATATTGAGGAGTCTGCTGAGGGTGTGCCACCTGGAATTCAGGGAGGACTTTAGTTAGGAAACGCAGAGACCAGATTTTAGTGTGAGCAGCAAGAGCTGTCACCAACTTCCAGCTTGACCGACTAGGAACAATCAACTGGGACAGCTTGGTCAACTCAGCCTCAGGAAAGGCAGAAAACAGGCTCCTGGAGAAGAAAGCTTTGGTGGGGGAAAACTGGGTTAAAAAACAGGGGCTCTTCCAAGAGCCATAAACTGGTAAACACCTGGTCAGGCCACACACTATGCAAAAGTCACCAGTTGTTAAAAGGACCATTATAGAATGGAGGCAAATCTAGGTTCTGTAATCAACCAGGTGCCAACAAAAATAGGTGAGAGTCAAAGCCCATCCCCCCAGCAAAAAGAAGAGAGAAGGCAAGGGACGTCCAGGCGAGGAGGAGTCAGAGTACAGGAATCGCTGAACAGACCAGAGGCGAAAGGTTGCCACCTTACTGACTAAATCAATGAGCCCCTGACCTCCTTCATCTAATTGCAGCAACATCAAAGCACGGCACAACGAGTGGTAACTTTTAAAAAAAAAAAGTTTTTTTAGCAGAGGGAATCTCTCACAACTATCTTTGGGTGCTTATTTATATTCGTGGGCATGGACGTGATGCAAATATATATTGTTGCTGTCCCTCTTGCCTGCCTGCTTTTATTGCAAATGGCTAGGTGACTTAAATGTATAAGACTGTTACAAGAAAAATATCCCTGTGGTATTTCTGACCTAATTGAACCCTTAGAGAAATTTTGTTCGATTTCTTCAAAATATAATGTAAGACCCAGCTCAGTTTCTGAACAGGAACAGTGGTTTCAAACTTTAAAATAATCATCAATTACATAGAGGACTGTGTCTCAGAAGGGAAAGGGAGTGCCTTCTATTCTCCCAGGTGATTAGTAGGTTGTCAGTACAAAAACGTCCACTCAGACCTGATTCTATCTGTATTAATACATACACGAGTGATTGTTAGTGTTTAAAGAAATACTTGAGTCGTGCCCCATCCTTTTTGTATTATTGTGTTCTACTGAGAGGGATTTTTTTTTTTTAGGGGAGTTTATTTTAGTTTTTTTTGAGAATAGAAGGACTCCCTGGCAAACAGCACAATGAAGCTCCCTGGTTGCTGACAGCTCTGATGTTAAGTGAGCGCCAAGGACTTGGTCAGGGAAGATTGCATGACACCTAAACTAGACCATTTGCAGTTGAGCTCTAGGGCTGTACCAGGCACTTGTTACACTCTGTGCAACTATCCCATCTACAGTACTAGGGAAGAGGAACAATGTATTTAATCATTGTGCTTGTTAGAAATGTGATCATACAACAAGCATCATGGAAAGGGGCACCATTTTGCAGAGGTTTTATAAAATTTCTTGGCGCTTAATTGAGGTTTAATTTTAAACATCTTAGGATAATTATCTCACAATTTTCAAAAAAATTGATTAAACTTTTTAACTTCTGCTTTGTTTCTGTGCCACCTTGTTTCTGTAGGCGGCCTTGCACCTTCTCCTCAGCCCCTTCCCAGTTCCTTAAAGTATATTGTCCAGATTCAATAAAGACCCCCAAATACCTTAATCCCAATGCAATAATTGGGGCAACAAAGGGGGACCACTACACTGCCCAGAGCCCAGTAAGATTGAATTGCTCTTAGCCCAGTTAATGCAGGCAGAAGATGTTCATACCCTTGAAAACAAGCACCAAGTGCCTATATGTCATTGTCAGACGTGATAAAAACTGAGATATCATCAGCATAGGCTGACAGATGAACCAGGAAAGCATCCAGCACCCCTTACACAGAAAGGCTTTGAGGGACATGCAGGAATGGATCCAAACTAAGAGCATACAGCATCCCAGACAGAGGACACCCCGACGAATGCCTCTGAGAACTGGGAAGCAGCAGCTAAAACCCCTTTAATCTCTATGAAACCAAACATTATGGTACAGTGAAGAAGTATAAGAGAACAATGGCCTAATCCCAAAAGCTTCTAACATTTTAAAAAGATAACTATGGTTAACACTATCAAAGGCCTTCCCCTGGTCCATTGAAACAAGCCCCACATCCAGAGTACAAAGTTTGCTAATGGTAAAAACATCATGAATTAAAAACAAATTAGCAAAAATACAGTGATTAGAAATACAATATGTTTGATCAGAGTATATGAGAGCGTCCAGACAGTCCTTCAGCTAGTTGGCTAAGGTAAGGTGCTGGATAAAATCTTATAATCAGAGCAAAGAAGGGAAATAGGTCTCCAATTCTGTAAGTCACAGGGGTTGCTCAAGGGGCCAGGTCAGACCTACCTCAGTGAACATCTCCCGGCTGCAGGAAGCTCTGTAGCTGCTGGCTGGGAGACCATCTCTGAAGGCAGTGCCACCGCCAGCAGCAGCACAGAGGTAAGGGTGGCAATACTGCAACCCCCCTACAATAGCCTTGCGACCCCCCCACAGCCCCCTTTGGGTTGGGACCCCCACAGTTACAACACCATGAAATTTCAGATTTAAATATCGAAAACCAGGAAATTTAAGTTTTTTAAAATCCTATGATCATGAAATATACCAAAATGGACTGTGAATTTGGTAGGGCCCTACACATATGGCAACGGAATGGGGGGCGATAGAGTCTGGCAGTGCAGATGCAGGCTCTGTCACCTGCATGTCCCTTGATGTCCCAGCCTCCTCCCCACTATCTGGGGTCCCACATTCTTACCGGGGTTGTCTGAGTCAGAAGTGCATGGGCAGCATCCCCTCAAATGACCAGGGTCACCACACAGGAAATATTCCATTTTTCAGAGTCAGCAAACACTGTACAATCCACCCCAGCTATGTGGTGCTTTAAAACCAAGTTCAAGGGCTGTTCAGGATTACTTAGAACCACATAAACCTGGCACTGGAATGACATAATATGCCCCACGTTTGGGTTCTTGCAGCCTAACAGAATCATCCTAACGGCAGAAACTACCTTCCCATAAGGGCAGAGATCAGACACTAGTGCCCCATTGTGAAGGAAGACGGGGGGGGGGGGAGGAGGGGCGGGAGACCACACATTGGAAAAAAATACTTTAGTAGCAGGATTAAATAAGGGGAAAACTTGAACAAAAGACTCCTTGACCCAGAATTCCTCCATTACCAAACAGTTCACAAACTGCTCCTGGGCCAGGAAAATCACTATAGATTTGCAGAGGCAAGAGGCAGCTTTTACATTAGTACAGCCACCAATAACCTTACCTACACTCAGCAACACAACCTCCACAGTGCAGGAGTCAGCAGGCACACACTGAACCCCAGGCTTGTGGATCAAAATGCTAAACCCATCTGAAATGGACCCATGGAGAATCTCCCGCCAAGGAAAAGGGGCAGAGAAATCAACAGCACCCCTAAACCAAAGAAACAGCAAGTAACAACCAAACCAAAGTCTAACAGAAACCCAGCTAGTGCACACAGCACATACAAACACAGCCTCGTTCTCAGAAGCTCAAGAGAAAGAGAGAGCGAAACCGCCACCCCGAAAAGCCTGCTGGTTAGGGCACTCACCTGGGATGTGGGAGATCTAGGGTCTCTGCTCTGAACTCAAGTCTCCCACATACCATGTGAGTACCCGCCTAACCACTGGGCTATTGGTTATTCTGGGGTGGTTTTCTCTGTCTCTGGTTTTGACAAAAAACAATATGTTTCCTGTTTTTATGTATTGGCATTTTCTGACAAAAAATGTTTAATAAAAAAAAAAAAAATCCTGTGCTCTATGCACTAGGCCACACTGCCTCTCCTAGACGTCTCTGGGGTATCACTGTAGTGACATCACATGGATGCAGCAGTCCACAATGCAGGATCTGGGCCTAAGCTAATAATACAGAATGAAAGAACTGTCAAATATTAAATTTTCGCTTCACTATTTATTTTTATTTCATTTTTTCCCCATTTCTCTTACTTTAAACCGTGGAAATTGACTAGCCAAGTTTGCTTTTTTTAAGTCAGTTTTCAGTTTGTTTCATTTTCTCCTTCCAGTGCACTAGCACAAAGCTGTAGTTTGAGTTGCGAACACTGCAGGGGGAATGTTTTTATTGTTGTTTAAAAACTGTTTCCACTGGAATTTTAAAAAGTCATAAATATTCCTATTGGTTTTAGTGGTTACAAAATCTTATTTTTACAAAACCAAAATTTAGGGCTAAATTTGACCTGACAGTATCTTCTTTATGTTCATGGTAATTTTGCTGCTAATTCACAGCACACTATGCTGGAAATCTGTCTGACAAGTGTGTTTAATTTGAAAGGGAAATACTAGAAGAAATTGTATCACTTGCAATTGATGAATGTGAATTTTTGCAGAACAACTCACTGTATCACCTCCAATACCCTTTTCCAGCAGATGTTATCAATTTGACAAAATCAAGGTAATGCTGGAGAAGGCTGTTTATGGTTCAGCTGAGTTCAAACTGGTCCCATAGCACATTTTTTTGTGAAATAAATGAATGGTTTACAAGCTAATCTGGCAAATACAGTATCTATGCATTTACTATGAGCCAGATTCTGCCACCATTTATCACATTCAGTAGTCGAGTACTTCATACCATAATCTGAATAAACTCTCAGTTCTTCTCAGTCTGGGCTCTTCAACCCATTGAACCAACTTTCTTGATTCTAGCCGGCTTCCCCAAGCCCACTATTTTCATATCTGAAACCGGATTGATAGGGATCCAGGAAGTCATAGTTAGAGACAAACCTAGAACCACCCTGCTACAACCTTCTCAATAACTTTTTTCCAAAAATGAAAGAAAAATAAAAAAAAAAGACATTTGTACATTTAGAAAGCAAAGAAGTAATATAGTAAACTGCAGAAATAATAGTCACTGAGGAACAGATAAGGAAATACTTGGGAAAAGTGTACATAAACAGTTGGTCTAGATAGTACTGCATGCATTATACACTACATTATTATTAAAATTTGCTAACAGACTTGCAATAACACTGATAATTATTCCAAAAAGTCATGGAGCTATACTATGCAGTGTAGTTGTAGCTGTGTCAGTACCAGTGCACTAGAGAGACAAGGTGAGTGAGGTAATATCTTTTATTGGACCGACTTCTGTTAGTGAGAGAGACAACCTTTCGAGCTACACAGACCTCTTAGAAGAAGCCTGTCTCCCACCTTGTCTCTCCAATATCCCTGGCTGCAGCAACACTGCATACAATTATCATCCTATCCATTTAACTTCTGTCACTAGTAAAATAACACAAGAAAATTACAGAAGAAAGGGCCAGAATAAGGCCAGCTCTGCACCGGGAATGCCAGGTGGGAAAGAGGCCCCAATAACTCAGCATTAGTCATTACAAAAGGAGTGGTGAGTTTCAGGAATCTTGTGTTGTACTCAGGCTGTAGTGAACACTTTTGATCATGTTTCATATAAAAAGTTTCTGACATCCAGAATCTTTTCACATTACACAGGATCATGCCTTGGTACACTAGTACTGCAAGCGTTATCTTAATGACCTAAATAGACACAGGAAGCAGAGAAACCATCACGTAAATACAATCCAGCCAAATGCAAAAGAACAGGATAAGATACTTTTTTGGATTTGGATTATTGCTGAATCGCTGTACTAGAGCCATTATCCAAATGCTTCTTTTTTAAATGCAACATTGTCATATGTATAAACTATGTAATAATGTATATTAATATGAGAATTCTGAGAATATGATTCAGCTTAAGTACTTGCTGAAGATGCTGTTTTCACCCAGGAGGAAAATATTCTCTTAACAAATGCTAGCTAAAACTGAAGTCCTACGTGTTAATACAATTCAGCTTGTTAAAAGGGTTGTGATGAACTGGCAGATCTGAGCAACTACTCCTACAATGTATGAGTCAAACCAGTGCTATTACTCTCTCACATCTACAAGCACTAAAATTCTTTCACAAATGCTGATCTAGTCGGCTATTTCAGATACATATTTTTTAACTGACTAACCGCGTAAAACCTATGATGGCTGATAAAAGATGAAAAACAATCCAAACTTTTCAAATGATAAGTGTCACAGTTTCTGGGCAACTGCACTTTATTACCCCTCCATGGTTCACCAAAGGCACCCACTTAAAGGTTTCCAGCTCCCAGCCATCACCTCTCTTGTGCAAAGATCTGCATCTCTCTCCCTCCTGAGGGGTTTTTCCAGGCTGCACAGTTCTCTGCCTTACATTGTAATATTCCCAGCAAGCCAGACTGCCTAAACAGGCCAGCATCTGCACTTTGCTTTCTCTGCAAAGATTACAAACAGTGTAATTGTCAGCAGTTGCAAGTTACCACACAGTTCTTTATAAGCAAGCACATTTATTCTTAAGGTGAAAGCACTACAGAGAAAACATATTAAAACAACAAAATAAACTACATGCATGCCAATAACCTTACCAGAGATCACCCCCAATTCCAACCTCAGGCTCTGGTAGGTGTCAGTCTGTCAAAACCCACAGCTGAGTTTTCCCTGGAGATACAAGTTCATAACTGTCTCAGATTCAGAACCAGAACAACAAGCTGGGCAGTTCCATCATTTCTTTATATAGCTTGGGATTTTGATCTCCAGTCTCTGGGAACAGGTAATCCAGTGGCAAAGACCATCTCCGCAGGGCATAGCTTCAAAAGGCTGGGGTTTTGTATAACTAGAGTTGGAGAATTTGCATTAATCTCCCTCTGTGTATTCTCTAGGAAATCCACTTAACACTTATTGTCCCAAAAGTCTACACTTATGTGGCACATTTTCAGTGTAGTCTTTGGAACTCCCCGGTCTCACATCTGTCACAGTAGGCTAGCAAAATGAATATTCAGTGATGTAAAGATGTCTGTGTGTATCTATTTCTGTATATATAAGCTACATTATAAGAATAAAACCAGTGGATCTGAAACTTTGGCCGACCAGGCTTCTGTTGTAAAGATGTTCCAACAAATTGTCTTAAACAGTGAGTTTCTTGCTAATTGCAGTCAGGCTTTGCCTAGACTAGGATTTAAAGGTGTGGGTTTAAATTATGTAAATTCACTCAATCCATATCTGCATAAATTCTAAAACACTTTTCAGGACAAGACTACATGAGTGAGAAATCACGGGCCCAGACCTAACCTGCTTCTCTCAGAGGGAAGAGACTAGAGTGAGACAGTACAACAGTGGCAAAGTGTCTACATGAGCTAGAGAAAGGTTATTATAAAGCAGGGGTGGCCAACTTGAGCCTGAGAAGGAGCCAGAATTTACCAACGTACATTGCCAAAGAGACAGAGTAATATGTCAGCAGCCCCACGCCAACCCCTCCCCCCCCGCTCCCAGCGCCTCCCAACCATCGGCAGCCCTGCTGATCAGTGCCTCCCACTCCCTCCCGATCACCTGTTCTCAGTTAGTGGCACAGATAAGAACAGTGTGGGCATAGGTGCTGGAACTAGAGGTGCTGGGGGTGCTGCCGTGCCCCCTGGCTTGAAGTGGTTTCCATCATATAGAGGGTTTACAGTTTGGTTAAATGGCTCTCAGCCCCCACACTATACCAATTGTTCCAGCACCCCTGAGTGTGGGTGAATGGATGGAAATGGTGGATGCCCACACCATGGGGGTAAGAGGGAAGGTACTGCTTCTACAGCAGTTCCTGGAGGCACTTGGGGAAGAGCTAAGGGTGCATCCATCCAATATGCTGCCCACTTGGCAGAGTGAAACTTCGGCATGAAACCCTCCAGTGCTTGGGAAGATGGACCCAAGGGGAAAATCAAGGTCACACGGGCAGATCCAGGCACAGGTTCCATGATACAAACAGGCTCAAGCCCACGTACGTGCACATTTACACAAACACACACTCAGACACATGCACAGGCTCCGACGTAGACATGGAGCACTGCCCTGGCCAGGAGAGGTCAGTGTATTATTAGAGGGTCTCTCACACTGAAGGCTCTGGGCTGCCTTGTAAATGGGAGGAGAAAATGGCGTCCAAGTTTGCCCAAACCCTTCAGCTCTAACCTGGTCATTATAGACTGTTCAAAAATGAGCAAGCCAGCAATACAGCTGATAGCTCCAGCACCGGCTGAGGTGGGGATGATAGTGGAGGCTCGACTGGGGTGAAATTAACATGGTGTGATTCCAGGATAAGAACCTTGATTTGCTGGGGAAAAACAGAAAGGTAGGACCCAGCACCATGGCAGACAACTGGTTATGGCCTCTAGGCACTACTTTAATTCAGTATGCTTTACGAATCAGCTTTCACTCCTATGATCACACACTGTGTTTGCCACAGGAACCCAGCCTAATTCACTGCACAGAATGAAATTTCCTGGTTTTAAACTTTAAAAATGGGACAACGATTAAAATTTTATCATGGAACCACCAATGGTCCCTCACATCAATCCTTGGCAGTGTTGGGATCCGTAGATCCACAGCACAGTCCTCTAGCACTTAAGCTAACAATGTCATTGGTAGTGGTAGAAGGCTGTTTTCTCTGTGGCCCAGCTACTGTAGAGGGGTGGAGACACACTTTGCCAGAGGCTTTCCACAGTTATTTGTTAGACAGTATAACAGTGCAGAAATTCAGCATGAAAGTGTTAAAGTCCAAGGTCTGGATGGGAGTGTTCTCTAGTGGCTACAGACCCTTCTGCCCTGTCCCCCACGGTTTCTCTTTGTCCGCTTCGGTTCATATCCCAACTCCTACCCTGCTCCTCCCACTCTCCTCCTGTCCTCCTGACTCCTGCCTGTACCCCTGTCCCACTTCCTGCCCCTGTCTTTGCCCCTCTCCCCTCCCCATCTTCTTTTCCCCTTCTTCCCCCATCCCTTCCACTGGCTCCTATGCCCTTGTCCCTCCACCCCCTTTCCTCACCTCTCTGCATTGGAGACAGGCTGCTTCTCCTTCTCATCCTCACAGCCTGGGTGCCAGCAGAAGGACCACTGAGAGCACAGAAGAGGCAAGCTCCCTGCTCTCAGTTCTGCTTCCGGACATCACTTCAGCCCCTGGCGGACAGAAGGAGCAATTGCAGGAAAAGCTCTCAGTCCCTGCGGGGCCGGGTTGGAGGCAACATACCCATTTGCTCTGTGGGGATGGTGCATGCACAGTCTGGTCAGTGCTAGGAGTTGTGAGATGCTTGAACCTGCTCAGTGAGGACAGACTTCAGAAATTTTACCTGCCAAACTCTAAGAAGTCTCTACAAATTTAGGCAGATTTTGGCAAAAGGCACATCCCTGACACTAGAGCAACCCCTTGCCAAATTTAAAGTTGCTACTCCGTAGCACAGAGGTTCTAGAGGGTCTCTATGAAACAGTTATGATTTTCTTTTACATACAAAACAACATATTTTCCTCTAACCTCATTCTTGGAAATGTCAGAATTGCTTTAACTGTAACTTTTATATATACCTGAGTCAGACACCAGACATGGAAAATTTCAGTCTAAATGGTTATAAGCCGCTAATGGGAATTGTCAGGCAATCTTAACTATAGGCCTTGCTATCTGTGCTGCAGATAGTATCTGAAGCTAAATTTGGTTCAGAACATAATCAACCATATGCTCAGCAACACACGCCTTTGAGGGCCCATCCGCTCAATTCTCTGTTTTCTTCACTGGCTCCCCAGGAAAATCCAGGTCGAATTCAAGATTTTGATCTCCAACTTTAATGCCTCACACGGGAGTGGGCCAAGTTACCCGAGGGACAGGCTGTTCACTCTCCATAGTTATGGTATGATACGATGGCTACTCTCCTCTGGAGCAATGAAACTGCCAGCTTCCAGTGTAAGATGTGGGCTGGAAACAGAGCAACCGCCCCTGAATCTGGAACTCCCTCCTGGAAGAGATCAATTTGATTACAAACAACAGCACTTTCAGAGCAGACTACAAAATCCATTTCTTCATCCTTACTTTCCCACAATAACGCCACCCAAAAATAAATACCCAGCCTGTGACAACTGGA
Organism: Terrapene triunguis; assembly: GCF_002925995.2. NCBI lineage: Eukaryota > Metazoa > Chordata > Testudines > Emydidae > Terrapene > Terrapene triunguis. The sequence goes on from NW_020664490.1 coordinate 13,994,168, forward strand.
AGAAAAAGGATACATGTTATATGTTCACGTCAGAATTTTGGGTGGTGCTCAGATACCGCCAAATAAGACCCTAGATATACAGCTATGTCCTATTGGCTTTTGCTCTCTGAAACAGTGAGGATTTCACTTGTACTTGGATCCATTTCATAATAATAAAAATACACAATGAAATCTTAAGTATTTATATGCAAGAATAAACTGAACATCCTGAACCTCATAACTAACATTTTTGAGAACTTCGCATATTTTGCCCATTCTGGACTCTAGGGACACTGAGCCAAATTCATTTTTGGTGTAATTCCACTGAACAAATGATACACAATAGACCAGTAGTGAAGTAAGGCAGAGCTAAAGAGTAGCAGCTGTATATAGCAATTATCAGAGGGGTAGCCATGTTAATCTGTATCCACAAAAACAACGAGGAGTCCGGTGTCACCTTAAAGGCTAACAAATTTATTTGGGCATAAGCTTTCGTGGGTAAAAAAACCCCACTTCTTCAGATGCATGGCGTGTGCCACTGGACTCCTTGTTGTTTTTGTATATAGCAATGTCACTTCCTTTGATTTACACTCTCCTCTGCTAGCAGCATAAACCAGCATCCTGTTTGCCTTCTTCACTACAGCTGCAAATTGGGTCTAAAAGCTTTGCGGATTTTTTTCACAATAATTCATAATTTACAGCATTTTCTGATCACTAAAAGGCAGCAGTACGTTTCCATTTAGTGAATAAGCCTAGGTTTTTTGTTTGTTTTTTGTTCGGGAGTTTTTTGTGCCTCGATCCAGAACTCGTATCTCTGATGAACTGCATCTTCCATCTTTTCAATCAAGCAATCAAGTGACATAAGTAATTGCTATTTAACTGTTGTTCCTTGGTATTTACTGTTGTAGTATAACGTCATCTTTAATCCTACTTTAAATTATTGGTTCTAGATTGTGTACATAAATAGGAAAGGCCAAACTCTGATCTCAGATATGAAGTCAATGGGAACATAAGTGAATATAGCTTTTAGCCCTGAATAGTATTCTCTTGGGTATCTTCTGAATAACTTTTTAGCTTCAAAATAATTCAATGATTGCTTTATTTCCTGCTCTTCAACTAACTTTCCAAACTCCAAAACTTTGCCCTCTAGACATTGACTTTCACTATAGAACTTTGTCAATTGTTTCTTAGAAGCCTAAGAATTCATTGTATAATTTATTTACGCTCTTAAGGAATTCCAAAATTAACTAGTATATCAATTTCTTTATATTACCCAGGAAGGATACCTTTCAATCTATCTGTGGTTTTGTAAATCTTCCCTCCTCATATTGCATTTACTCTTTTTTGACTTCTGTCACAGCAACAGCTGGTAATGTGGCGATGTGCACGTTTTTAGGATTTCTCGGTTTATTTTGTTAATAAGGACATTTTATTAATTTGTTACCCGATGACGTCCTTATCTGGCAGTCTGAACAGCTGAAGAATGATGTCACAAGTTAACGAAGTAAAAGCCAGTGTGCATTTTCAGATAACATTTTGACTGTGTGAGGGCAAATGTAATGACAGTCGGGAGGCAGAAGATTTAATAGCATTCTGAGCTGGAAATTAGGTGGATGAGCAGTGAGCCCAGCACCTGTATTCATGCTTCATGGTATGTGAGGAGGAGGCAGTGTTTAGAATAGCATCTGTACTGAATTGGCTATAAAGTGAAGCATGTAGGTATGTACTTGGCTGCCTCTGGGCCTTAAGCGATATTGTTGTGATTTTTCACTGTATTTGAAAGCTGTGCTTCACTCTTCTATATCCCACCTTGTATCAAACATTTAGCTCTGTGGCAACCATACATTCCCTTCTGGGTTCCTTGCTCTTGGCTATCCCACAGGTCATGGTATCAGAACGAGCTGGATCCGTCATCAAGAGAGAAAACATAAATAAATGGAAAGGCATAAAGGACGACAGAGAGTAAGGCCTGGTCTACACATTGTTTTTGTACCAGCATAACTATTTTGGAGTGTGATTTTTGTTTAACCAATGTAGTTATAGTGTAGACACCATTATATTTGTATACAGGTGCCTTATACTGATATAGCTTATGCCCCTTCCCATACAGGAGTAAACTATACCAGTTTAAGCACTTTTATACTGGTATACTTGCATTCACACTAGGGAGGCTGTGCCATTTGCATTATACTGATATAGTTAAAACAGTACAACTTTTATGTATAGATAAGGCCTAAGTTGAACTCCACTCATAGCATCATGTCATTCTCTTGCAGCCATACATGCGTCTCTGTGCTGTGTTTTCTGTTAATATCCATCTCACTCCAGTAACAGCTGGGAGAAAAACACTTTAGTCAAAGATTCAAAATCTCATTCTTTTCAGCTAATGGTTGAGCAACCCACCTCCGGGTCCTCCCAAGGAAACCTCCAGCAAAACAGGGAAAGCCAGACTTGGCATTCCTAATAGTCTTAAGGTGATACAAAGAAATGGGAAAGCAAAGCCGATATCAGGCCTTCTTTATTGGAGCGACAAGGGGCTCCGTTAAGAAGTTGCTTTGTCAGTTGCTTACTTCTATGCAACCATTTCTAGTTTCGTGGGCCTTGTGCCTTTGTTCCTTCATACAGGAAACTTCAAATAATTACCCTTTAAAAGTCTACATGTCAGACTAAATTCAACATCTAGCATGGTAAATACTTCCCACCGTGCCCCATAGGTTTCATTGTGAATCAGAATAGATGACTAATGCCGTACCTACATATTAAGAAAATTCCCTGACATGTGCATTAATCATTTCTTTTTGAGCAAAGCTCTTAGAATTTTTAACACTTCAGAACCAATGACAATTAACCTTGTTGAGATACTGTAAAAGTACTTGGTCTTTGTAGATGTATAAGAATTGTGTATTGCTAACAGCACCTATTGTTGATTTTCCCCTACTTGACGGGTGATCTTATTGTCGTGCCATCTGGTTTTTCACAGTACTGTACTAAAATATGCTGCAGTCCATATGCATTAAAAAATGTCAAGATATAGTTTATTTGGAAAGCTCTAATTAACTTCAGTTTCCAATGTGTGCTTTTATATAAGCTTCTAATGATAATGCCCAAATTCACTGGCTTGCACCGTCTGCTTTATGCCATTCAGTGATGCAAAGCAGTCATAAACCCAGCTTAGCCTTTTGGGAGACTTAAGTATATGCTTAAAGCTGAGTACAAGAATAAGCGGTTTGTTGAACAGGGATGGATTTTAAACACATGCTTAAGTGCTTTACTGAACTGGGGCCCTCAATGCCATCTATCTGGTACTTCTTACGAGAACTGCTTCTCCTCTTCAAACCCACACTCAGCCACAAAATTATTACTAGTCTTTTTAAGCAGTTTCAGTGTTCTCTTCTGTCCTATGTACCTCAATCAATGCAAGACTGACTTACTAACATTTACCAGTAAAAATATTTCCATGATTTGTACTGTGATTTAAACATTTAACCATAAATGAGGACGCAAACAGTCTCTGAAGTTAGTTCTAGAAATGCTTTAAAAATAGAGACGACCCGAAATTGTCAATATTTCAAAAAATTTCCTCATAGAAGAAGGTTAATTTTTCCCCCCAGCTGTACTTAGAAATATCTTTGCTTTTGAAAAGAGCCTACAGTAAGACAATATATTCCTATTAAATGCTTCTCAAAGTGCTTTTTGTACAGTAAATGATGGCTTCATTTTGTTTTCTTAAAAAAACCTCTTTAAATAGACCCAAGTATAAAAACACATTAAAATGTTGAGATGGGGATGCCATTTGCCTTGGAGCATTTGTGAATCTTTCTGTGTTTCTGGCAGATGCAGGCTGGGGGAGATGATCGTCCCGTGGTGGCATTTGGTTCCAGAAGTTATATTTTCAGCTTTCTATTATGTGGTTAAAGCTCATGATGGGAACCTGAGCTTTCTGTCCTCCTAGACACTGTTTCCCATAGGCTTTGTGGAATATGAGGACTTCTGTCCATTGGAAAACAAGGTAAAAAAGGGGGATTCTTCCCTGAACAGTAAATAGGCCTTTTCACTGAAAAGCTTTGGTTATTTGCCATGTGTTTCTTTACTTCTAGGGATCTCCCCTCCCCACTTTTTCCTTGAGGTTTCTTTTAAAGTGTATGCTATAGTTCTGTGATCTTCTAATCCAAAGGGTATTCTTGATAATGAAGGAAACAGGGAGGGGTGGGGATAGAGGGAAGGATGCTCTGAATCTCTATTCCTGAATTTAAAAAGCTCAGTGGCTTTAGACCAAACACATCCTTATGAAAAACGTGTCTACCTCAGCCATATTTGAAGTGGAGTCAGGGCCGGCTCCAGGAACCAGCTGAGCAAGCTGGTGCTTGGGGCGGCAGATTGTTGGAGGCGGCATTCTGCCCAATCCTAGGGCGGCACGGCCGCTTTTTTTTTTTTTCCCCTTGTTGTTGTTCCGGCTGCCCTGTAGGGGGCGGCGGAGCGGAGAACCAGAGCGCCCTGCAGGGCAGTCCTCTTC
>NW_020664490.1:13998759-14050829 GCF_002925995.2 Terrapene triunguis
TTTTTTTTTGCTTGGGGCGGCCAAAAAGCCAGAGCCAGCCCTGAGTGGAGTAAAGTATGCTAAAAACATACTTCTTTCCATTAAGGGCACCCAAACACCGACAATAGGTTTTATATGAGGCCAGAATTTCAGCAGGGTCCCGGCTTGTGTTTTTCTGGGTAAAAATGGTGCCTGAACTTTTACACCCAGCCAAAACACTGTCCTTGCAATTCTGCGCCTGCAGACTGCAACCCACAGTGCTCCCATGAAGCCTGAGTGACTGGACCCTTTGCAGGTGAAGTGCAAATAGACTGAGGGGATAATTTTTAATAATGTCCTAGCGAAGCTGTAACTATTCTGCTGTAGAATACTGCTACTCAGCAGTGTTCCATCCAAAAGAGCAGTTATGTAATAGACTACACAGTAAGCAGGGAAGGTAGCATCAGAAGAGGCGTTCCCATGCTGCTGAAAAACGTTATGTAACGCCGGCTATTCACTTCCTTTACAAAGCATCAGACTTTACTTTCACACTAGCTGCTTAGCTGCTGTTTCTCACAATAAGAACCAATCTAAACTAAATGACACCCTCCATCCATTGGGCCTGATCCTTACTCAAACCTCTGCTGTTGAGTAAAAGAGGAGCTCTGGGTCAGTTAAATCCACAGGAGCGATCCACTGCAGCACCTGAGATGTTACACACATTCATTTTCACAAATTGCACAGGGGTCAAAGCTCTGCTCAAAATGGCAGCTACTGTACATCTAACCACTCTCTCATGATACAGCCCGTGACTAGTTTATGATGCTAGATGAGCTGGCCTGAGTTAGGGGCAGTGCATTGTGGTGCCCTTGGAGCAGTCCTGAAGGGAGAGACTCTCTGAGAGAGTTACAGTCTCTCTTCCAAGTTCCCTGCTTCTCTGGGGAGAGAGTAAATGGAGCTGGCTATACCTGGCATAGTGTAAGGCACATATGTCCAAGACGCTGTCCATTCCCCTCCCATTCTGCCTTCATCAGCCCATCTTCATCAATGAGGATGTAGCTGCTCTGCAGAACCTGTTTTCATTCCCGCACTTGCAAATGGCTAGCACAGGGGAGCTGCTTGTACCCCCTTGTGCCTCTGAGCTACTGCGCTAACAGGCTATACTTTGGCCCTATATGGCTAGCAACTAGAAAAGGCTGTAATAGCAGAGTTTCTTATATCTCAGGCAGAATTCACCTGCTGGGCTGCAGTCCATGGACTGAGGGGAGGAACAAATCTACAAAAAAACCCAGGCTCCTGCTGTGTTCCAACTCCTTTTTATAAATATACCCTTAGTATAAAGTGTGGCTAACTTATGAAAAATTATATAAAGCTGGGCAAATAGTTTCACTCCATTGGCTTCATGACTTATTATGTGTAGTTTGTTTTGTTGCTGCCCATCGGCATATCCTGAAACTTTAAACATCAGGCCCTATAAGGTATGTCTACACTGCAATTAAAAACCCATGGCTCACCCATGTCGGGCTCGGGCTAAGAGGCTATTTAACTGCCATGTAAATGGCAGCCTGAGCCCTGGGACCCCACGAGGGAGGAGGGGTCCTAGAGCTCTCCAAGCCCGAATGTCTACACGGCAATTAAACAACTCCTTAGCCAGAGCCATGTGAGCCCGAGTCAGCTGACGCAGGCCAACTGTAGGTGTTTAATTGCAGTGTAGACATACTGTTGGAGACAGCTAGCAGCCTCACCCTGTGACAGAGGATCCATTTCTCGGAAATCTTATTCTATACTTGGGTGGAAGATGGAACCTTTTGTTGCAACTATCATTTGCTTTACCAAGCCTAGACCTGTTCCCAGTCCTGCTATCAATCTCGCCCTCTTTTATAACTCCTGTGGCTTTTTTGACACAACCTTAATTTTATTTTTAGGTCATTTTCTCATCATGAGTCACAGCTGTGACTGTCATTTTACTACAGCGAAATGTGTCAGCAAAACCAAGAATAGTCGTTGTCTGTCGGACTTGCACCTAAAATGCTAATGAGGAAGATGCCGAACGCCGGAAGAAAAATGAACGGTAGCAAAATCAGAAAGCACAGTGAATGATACCTTTAAAATAGTACACTTATTTCCCCCCATTTTCCCCCCATTGCCTTTTGTTAAAGGGGCCCAATTTTGAAGACCCTGGGGCCAAACCCTGGTCTAGATCAGCATCGTTTTCCACTGAAGTCACTGGGGTAGATCCTGAGCGGGGGTAAATTGTCATAGCTCTCCCAACAGAGGATCTGCCCCTGAGATTTCAACCGGGCTCCTGGGAGCGAGGACAGTTTACTACAGCTGAAGATGATAAATGCCTCAGCAATTTCAATAGAGCTACACCAACTAAGCGTTTGTTCCTTAAGGCAGGATTCACAAAGGTATGTTGGCCCCTGACTCCCATTCACTTCAATCCCACCCTTGATTTTTGGCAAAACTGCCACTGAAGAAGCCTCTCTGAGTTCTTCCAACATGAAGCTTTCAGGATTGCACTCAAACTTATATTAAAAACCTTCTGCAAGCAATAAATTGTGAATAAACTGGACATCACAACATTTCTCAGAAAAATGCCCAGGTTTCTTGGTAAATCCTGGGATGTTTCAACTACATGGATTCAAGCAGATGGGTCCAGGATCATTTGGAGTTGAATGGGCTGGATAGAATTAGGTTAAGCATAAACAGTTGGGTGTGTCTACCATGCTGAACCACCGGATTCTGGGAGGTTTTGAAAGGTCATACAGGTTCACTATCAGACAGTAAAGGGAGTGCTAGATGAACCATTTCCACTAGTCCACAGTCACACTGGCTTTAAAATACTTCAGACCAAAACAGTGTAGACAAAACTAGTTCTTACCACTCTGCAAGAAAATCTGATTTTATCCATTTCCTTAGATTGCATGGCATTCTGTGGTGGCAAGCAGAAGAGGAACGAGTTGTGTCACCTTGTATCTTTGAATAAAAAACAGTAGAGATAGTCATGTTATAATTGTGATGCTCTTTGTTCCTGGAGGTGAAACAGTAGTAGCTCCCCCAAGAAATACAGTAGCCAGTGTGGGGCTAAATTCCCTCTAAATATCAGTGTAATGGAGACTGATCTAATTTGGTTCTCTGTTGTATAAACAGAAGGGACAGATTAAGTGGCTAATTCACAGTTTCCTACATTTAAGGCCAGAAGAGACCATTAGATTATCTAGACCAGTGGCTCTCAACCTTTCCTGACTATTTTACCCCTTTCAGGAATCTGATTTGTCTTGCATATCCCCAAGTTTCACCTAATTTAAAAACTACTTGCTTACAAAATCAGACATAAAAATACAAAATATCATAGCACATTATTACTGAAAAATGGCTTACTTTCTCATTTTATCATATAATTATAAAATAAATGAATTGAAATATAAATATTGTACTTACATTTCAGTGTATAGTATATAGAGCAGTATAAACAAGTCATTGTCTGTATGAAATTTTAGTTTGTACTTTGACTTTGCTGGTGCTTTTTACGTATCCTGTTGTAAAACAGGCAAATATCTACATGAGTTGATGTATCCCCTGGAAGCCCTCTGCGTACCCTCAGGGGTATGCATATCCCTGGTTGAGAACAACTGATCTAGACTGACCTCCTTAATAACTCAGGCCATAGAATTTCACCTAGTTCCCCTTGCCTTGAGCATAATAAATTGTGTTTGACTAAAGCATATCTCCCAGAAAGGCACCCAGGCTTCATTTGAAGATGTCAAGACATGGAGAATCTACCACATCCCTTGGTAGTTTATTCCACTGGTTAATAACCAGAGGCGACATGTCGGGGGAATGAGGGAAAGGCATGCAGAATCAAGTGCCCCCCACTCAGCAGTCAGCCCGGGAGGGGAGCAGAAGGGGCGGGGTCAGAGCCTCTTCCAGCTGCTGGGACACTGCCCAGTGCAGTGCAGCAGCTGCCTGAAAGGGTGCCCAGCTGTGGTGGTGGCAGGCTGCCTCCCGCCCAAGGTTGGCTTCCAGGGACAGCAAACGAGTGAGCCAGAGCCCCCCCTGCCACTCCGGCATGCTCAGCCCCTGCCCCCAGGAGCCAAGCCCGGGCAGGAAGCGGGCTGCCACTGCCGCCCCTCCCCAGCCAGACTCTCTCCCAAGCATCTGACTACGCTGCACAGAGCAGCGACCAGGAGCGGCTGCATCCCGCTATCCGCCTGGGCTTGGCTTCCGGGGACAGGGGCCAAGCATGCCGGGAGAGCAACCAAATGTGCCATGGGGCGGGGAAGCCGGTGCAGAGGGAGGACAGAGCCCCTCCCACCACAGGTAGTGTGTGGCAGGGAGAGCGCAGGGGCCTCAGGCTGGGGAGGAGACACATGTTTCTAGGAAACCTTTGGCGCATGGGGGCTAGAACCATGATGGCAGAGTCTGCCCCAAATCGGCTTGAGAGAGAAGAGTTTTGAGAGTGGAAATGGATCTGGTTTCCAAGGGTGTTGTGTGGTTCCTTCAAATGACTGGCAAGGTGTTCACAAAGGTTAAATCAGATTACATAAGAGTAGAACTGAAAGCATTGGAACCTCAGAGATTACTTCAGGACAAAAAACAAGCAAAACAAAAATCCTTGGGATTCAGTATGAAAAGAGTTAAACCAGACAACAAAACCTAACACTGTTTACAGGATTAACCTGACTTTTTTTTTAAATGAGTAGCGCTAGCGCTTGCACTCACAACCACCGTGGTCACTGGGTTGTACCACATGTCACTTAACAGCCAGTTCTGTGATCACAATCTCCTATTATTAGAAATGTAATAGTCATAGCTTGTTAAAAACTCATTTTAAAATCTGTTGCCACCTGGAAGACTAGACTAAACAGATCAACAGTATAGGCTATCTATGAATATTCTGAGCAGAAACATAATTAGGGCTGCAATTAAGATTATCATTTAGTAAGCAATGTAGACAAGTCTGAAAAGATAAGCCTCTATCAGTTGCTGTTGGGGTCTAAGTGATTATTAGGCTTATAAGTTTTGGGCCATGTGTTTTTTCTGGCAATGTGGAAAATATGTTGAACAGCTTTCAAAACTCAAGTAATGATTGCAGTTTATTTCCTCTAAAGACCATTAATAATGGAATGCTATCAGCACACAGCTTGTGTGCGTGGATGGTCATAGGCACAACAATGCAAAAGTGCAAGCTGGGCATATTCCGGTTAGTCTTTCTCAGCGCAGCCACATTAATATAGTGCTTTTCATCCCAAAAGGTTCACTCGCCACTCAACTGCGCCTGTCTCTGGAGCACAACACACCAGCTGTTTAACAGCACACAGAAGCTCTGTGTACTGAAGAATACTATCTGTGGTAAGAAGACACTGCGGGGCGATTGTAGGCAGGCAGAATGTAATTACCCAGATCAGAATTTTCTTAGGACACTCAGACTATCACCTTGACCATGATAAAACATGTCATGGGCTCTTTAATGACCTCAGGAGTTCAGGACCTCAGTTTTATGTGCCCTCTGCAATATCTGGGTGAAAGACACAGGCTATTCCCTGCTTTAACCATTCCCATGGCTGCCTTAAGGCAACAGTAGATGGCAGTCAATTCTGCAGCATCGGTTTCTTTATCTCTGCTTCTTCTGATAATCATCTCTGACAATGGGATGCCCTCAGGGCAATTCCCTGGACTGTTAGTCTTCCTTTAGAGTGGTGCTTCCCAATTTTTTCAGTCCCACCACCCACCCATCACAAATACACCCTATTGACCTGAAAGCTGTATTGGAACTCACCCAGTATTATAAATATACACAACAGTCATGGCCTGTATATCATGCGTCTCTGACTCACTCTGCTCAAGCAATGCACAGGGAGTGGAAACTGGCTGCAACTCACCAGCTTGGGATTTCACTACCATGGGGGAGTCCCTAGCAGGCATAGAGCCAGTAGAGCCTGCTCCAACGCACTTATCCCTCGTCGAGGAGCATGGCAAAAAGTGCACTGTGCCCCAGCTATCTCCAGCTGGCAGACAGCATCTTGGGGCTGCTTTCAGCTAGCAGGGTTTAGAACAGCCCCCAGGCTGCTCTAAATGCCACCATGACTGTGGCCAGAGATTCAAGAAGCTGTAACCAGTTCCCTAACAGCCCTTCTCTTTGCCTGTGCTGAATAAAACAACACAGAAGAGAATTTGAGAGAACAAGTTTTTCAAACGCTTGAGTTTATTTGGGTCAAAATCTCTAGGCATTTTCCTTCAAATAGCAGCCAGTAGCACCACCTGTTCTCGGGTTGCATGAGGGCCAGTATATTTTGCAATTCTATGAGATGCTAAGTAAGAAGCCTTCGTTTTGTTTCCAGAAACAGAAATAAGTTGAGTACGAACTTGCTTTCCTTTAAATAACTGATTTCCCCCCCCCATGAAATATTCAATTGGCCTGTATTTATCTTTGCTTTGTTTACTTTCCAAGTGTCTTTGCAGCTTTTATAGCTTCATGCTTTTATTAGCTCAAGCTTCTCCACAAAATACATGCTGAGGCTGGGGCCAGCCTCTTTTTCCATTTGTGTAAATCTATACTAGATATACACAGGACTGTATATTTTTGTGGGTAGTTTTTGCTTTTTAGCAATTGATTTATCTACTCTCGTGTTACATGTTTGGGAAGCCACAGGAACATACTCAGGCCTTCTCTGTGATTTACTTCCACTGTTTGTGAACAATCAGCTGTTTTTTGAACGTAAATCTACATTTTCAAGATAAGGAAAACATGACAGGTCTTTTTGTAGCACAACTCTTACTATTCAGGATATAATCACATAGCTGCATTTGTGACTAACACTGTTTGCAGTGTTGCTGTAGCTGTTTTGGTCCCAGGATCTGAGCAAGACAAGGTGGGTGAGGTCATAGCTTTTATTGGACCAACTTCTGTTGGTGAAAGACAAACGTTTGAGCTCCACAGACGTCTTCTTCAAGTCTATCTTCTCTGATTGGTTAGGGGACTTGTTCTCATTCTGCTGGATAATGATCTGCCCTATTTTATTCATGCTTTTGTCACTTCTCAGTTGGACTACAGCAATGCAATATATTTGGTAGTGAAGTTAAGCAAATCAGTGTTTGCTGAAGTGGGGCCTAATTACCATAAGCGTCAATTCCATGGGTGCTCCTCCCCCCTAGCAGCGCCTCCCCTTTCCCCCCAGCACCTCCCACCTGCCTTGGATCAGCTGTTCCGTGACGTGCAGGAGGCGCTGGCGGGGGGAGGGAGCGAGGGCAAGGCATGCTCAGGGGAGGAGGCAGAGTGGGAGCGGGAAGAGGTGGGTGGGGGTGGAGCAGGAGCGGGAAGAGACAGCGGGAGTGGGGCCTTGAAGGGGTGGAGTGGGGGCAGGGCTTGGGGTGGAGCTGGGGAGGAAGCATCCCCGGCACATTAGAAAGTCAGTGCCTATGCTAACTACCATTTCTTGAGTATCCCTTGTGTATCTTTCCCTTGCTTGAGCCATCAGAGCAGAAAGCCATCTTCAACTAGACCTGAGATGAAAGCTATGTAAATGACTGGTGGCTTGAATGGGGCTTTAAGTGAGTGGACGGGCCCATCTGTGTTCAGTTCATTGCAGGATCAGGGCCTTGGTGTTTCTGATCCAGTGACTAGATTACTTACTTTCTCTATGTATTTATATGGTCCACATCTTCATAGTATCTCAACACTTTCACCGGTTGTGCCTCATGTTCTTTAGGCAAACAATCTACAGTGTCTTTTCCTGACTGCATTTCTTGTAAAAGTAAATTCACCCCCTGATATTTTTCTTCCCTATTTTAAAGTAGCAAATCCCCCTAGAAAAATAGAGTAGTATTAAAATTATAGCAACAGCGGCATGTGTGCTGTGGAAGAATTGCATACTTATCACTCCTGCAATTATGTAAATTGAAAAATAATAAACTTTATAAATCAAAATTTAAAGTTCTCCAGGTTGGCCTCACTCTTGTTTGGGAACATTCAGAATAGTTTTTATTGACTATGCCACAAACCCTTTCCTCCCCCATTCCCCATTTAATCATGAATAACTCTTTTTACAATGCTGTTTTGGAGTTTCCACATCTGCACTAGAGTCACATTTAGCCTCGTGGTTTCTTTGAACATTTTACACAGTGGTTTTTCGTCTTTAATCAGTTCATTCAGTGGTGAAATAAGTCTAGCACCTCCCAGGGGCCAGATCCTGAGCTGGAGTAAGTCAGTGAAGCGATGCCAACTTGCAACAAATCAGGATTTAAACCTTAAGAACTGAAATTCAGACTGTCACAGCAAAAGCCAGGGGGCTCATAAAACACTGATTAAAGCCAGTGGGATTATTTCCATTAACAGGAGTTAGAATGAGCCCTAAATCAGCATTTTTTTCTCTTTTATAGCTGAATTCTACTCTGTGATCCACCTTGTGGATCTCTTATATGTAGTGACGACCTGTATGGCACGTCCACCACTACTGTCCGTTCAGGCTGTGTGCAGAATTTCTTCAGTACCAGTGGGGGTTCCATGTTTGGTACAAGTGTGGAATTGGCAGATAAAACATTTGCAGTGTGTCAAAGAGCAGAATGTTCCGCTGAGCATGTGTCATCTCTCCCTTTAGGTACTTACCCAGCTGCAAGAATGGAGAAGTTATATGGAAATAAAAGATTTTTTTAAAAAAAGGAAGGAGGAGGGGGAAGAGGACACCTGTATTAAGTGCCCAGCACTGGGGTGTATGAGCAGGGCCGGTGCAAGGAAGTTTCGTGCCCTAGGCGAAACTTCCACCTTGCACCTTCCCCGCCCGCCCTGTGGCAGCTCCCCACCCCCCTGGCCCGGGGAGCCATGCGGCAGCTCCCCACCCCAGCTCACCTCTGCTCCGCCTCCTCCTCGAGCATGCCGCCCCCGCTCTAATTCTCCTTCCCTCCCAGGCTTGCAGCGCCAAACAGCTGATTGGCGCTGCAAGCCTGGGAGGTGGGAGAAGTGGAGCGGCGACTGCGCGCTTGGGGAGGGGGCGTAGGAACGCTGTTAAAAAAAAAATTGGGGGCACTGCTTTTTGGTGCCCCCAAATCTTGGCACCCTAGGCAATCGCCTAGTTTGCCTTAATGGTAGCACCGGCCCTGTGTATGAGCACAGTTGAAATGGCTGCTAGCACTAGGTCATAAACACTCTGAAGTTCCTCAATCAGTGGCAAAACTCTTACTGAGTTCAGCAATGCAGGATCAAGCCCAAGAAGAGAAAAACCAGAATCCTGATGCCATAGACTCATAGATTTTAAGGTCAGAAAGGACCACTGTGATCATCTAGTCTGACCTCCTGCACATTGCAGGCCACAGAACCTCACCCAGCCACTCCTGTAATAGTTCTATAACCTGTGGCTGAGGTACTGAAGTCCTCAAATCATGGTTTAAAGCAGTGGCGGACAATCTGCGGCCCACTGGGAGCTGTGGGGGGCTGTGCCTGCGGACGGTCAACGTCCACAAAATGTCTCGTGGCCTGCAATCAGCTTACCCTGATGGGCCGCATGCAGCCCGCGGCCCTCAGGTTCCCACCACTGGTTTAAAGACTTCAAGTTACAGAGAATTCACCATCTATGCAAGTTCAAAGCTGCAAGTGACCTATGCCCCATGCTGCCGAGGAAGGCGAAAAACCTGCAGGGTCTCTGCCAATCTGACTTTGGGGGAAAATTCCTTCCCAACCCCAAATATGGTGATCAGTTAGACCCTGAGCGTGTAGGCAAGACCCTCAAGGCAGATACCTAAGAGACAATTCTCTGTAGTAACTCAGAGCCCTCCCCATCTAGTGTCCCGTTTCTGGCCGTTGGGAATTTTGGTACTGGCAGTTGCCGATGCGCCACATGCCATTATAGGCTGTTCCATCATACCATTCCCCCCATAAACTTATCAAGCTCAGTATTGAAGACAGTTAAGTTTTTTGTCCCCACTGTTCCCCTTGGAAGACTGTTCCAGAACTTCACTCATCTGATGGTTAGAAACCTTCATCTAATGTTGAGCCTAAACTTGTTGATGGCCAGTTTATAGCCATTTGTTCTTGTGTCCACATTGGCACTTAACTTAAATAACTCCTGTCCTTCCTTGGCATTTATCCTTCTGATTTATTTATAGAGAGCAATCATATCGCCCCTCAGCCTTCTTTTGGTTAGGCTAAACAAGCCAAGCTCTTTGAGTCTCCCCTCATAAGGTAGGTTTTCCATTCCTCGGATCATCCTAGTAGCCCTTCTCTGCACCTGTTCCAGTTTGAATTCATCTTTCTTAAACATGAGAGTCCAAAATTGCACACAGTATTCCAGATGAGGTCTCACCAGCGCCTTGTATAATGGTACTAACACTTCCCTGTCCACAGGAAATACCTCACCTGATGCATCCTAGGACTGCATTAGCCTTTTTTCATGGCTGCATCACATAGACAGCTCACAGTCATCTTGTGATCAACCAGTACCCCAGGTCTTTCTCCTCCTCTGTTGCTTCCAACTGATAAGTCCCCAGTTTATAGCAAAAATTCTTGTTGTTAGTCTATTGCACTTTGCACTATTAAATGTCATTCCATTTCTATTACTCCAGTTTACAAGGCCATCCAGATCTTCTTGTATGATATTCCAGTCCTCCTTTGTATTGGCAATACCTCCCAACTTTGTGTCAGCCGCAAATTTTATTAGCTCACTCCCACTTTTTGTGCCAAGGTCAATAATTAAAATGTTAAATAAGATTGGTCCCAAGACCAGTCCCTGAGGAACTCCACTAGTAACGTCCATCCAGGGCCGGCTCCAGCTTTTTTGCCGCCCCAAGCGGTGAAGGGGGTGGGAGGGGAAAGCTGTGATCGGCGGCACTTCGGCAGCTGCTCTCCCGCGCCGCTTCATTCTTCGGCAGCAATTCGGCGGCCGGTCCTTCTCTCCGAGAGGGACTGAGGGACCCGCCGCTGAATTGCCGCCGAAGACCCGGACGTGCCGCCCCTTTCCGTTGGCCGCCCCACGCACCTGCTTGCTGCGCTGGTGCCTGGAGCCGGCTCTGCGTCCGTCCAGCCTGACAGTTCACCTTTCGGTATGACTGTTGTAGTCTCCCCTTTAACCAGTTCCTTATCCACCTTTCAATTCTCATATTGATCCCCATCTTCTCTCATTTCTAATAATTTCCTATGTGGAACTGTATCAAATGCCTTGCTGAAAGCCAGCTAGATTAGATCTACTGCGATTCCTTTGTCTAAAAAATCAGTTATCATCTCAAAGAAGGAGAAGATGCACACTAGTGGAGATGAACATAGTGAAAGTCATATCTCATTTAATCATATTATTTTCCTCCTCAAATATCCAATTTGAAACAATAGAGACATCTTGGAATGTAGCCAACCTGCAATCTAAGTTTTTACTCGGAAGCGCAGACATGAACAAGATGGCTGTACTTAGACTAAATGATATTATTAATGATTGAAATTAACCATGACCAATCAAGCACAGAACTTGTAAACCACAGCCCTGAAGTGCATTAACAAGCACAGGAGAAGTTTGGGGAAAACCCACCCAATGAGTAGGGCTGTCTGACTTGAAGGAACCCAGAAAAAAAGTCATGGTTGAGTGTGTTGTTGCCCACTAAATCAGGCAAACAATCTGGATCCAGATCTGATGTTCTCTGATCCATCCTGCATCCAGGGCCAGATCTAGGAGCAGGTGAGCAGAGCAGTTATCCTGAGTGCTACTACCAGTGGGTACCAAACTGCTGTGCTGCCTAGCTGCTTTATTTATTTATTTTGCTCCAGTTGGCTGGTCACACCTGCGTGCATCTGCTGTGCATTGGCTTCTTGGCCATCTTGTGTACACTGAAGCAGAACATGCTGACATTTTCACAGCACCATCAGACTGCCACATTATGTCTGCTGAACTGAGCTTGTAACATTTGGATTCCGTCTGGCAGACTCAAATGCAGCTGTCCCAGAGCGGTTTTGATCTCTGTCTGCACCAAGGGTCCTTCTCTAAAGTTTTATGCCCAGAGCTCTTACAAAATTCCTGTTATGTTCCTTTTCAGTATTTTGGGGAAATCTGTGCTAATTTCACCAGGGTGAGCATGCGTGTGCACGTGCAAAATATTGAAATTTATTTTTAAAAATGCCAGAACGCTTTTAATTAGCAGAACCAGCATTTCGCGTTGGGGGAAATGGAAGTGGTTGTACATAATAGTTTTATTTATAATATTCGCTGCTTATGTGCTTTCAGAGCCATTTTTTTTAAATGCAGAGAATTCACTAAGATGAAAAGCAGATCTCCTAGAAAAGCCAAATACATTCAAGCTTAAACATGGCTTAAGGTTTAAATGAAAGGATGGGGATGTAGGGCTTACAGTGTAAGAGCTGCTTTTCATATAGGGACTAGTTCTGCAGCATCGCTTGGTTTAGTCTTTTGAGTTTGTTCAGTGGAGGAAGAAGATGACAGGGTGGATATCAGTGGTTAGGCAGCTGATGTGCTGGGACCACAGTTTTTCATAAACTGACATGTTTTGTCTCATTGTCACACCTTATGCTCCCCTGTTTGTTGTATCTGTCTGTCGCTTGTCTAATTGAAGCTCTTCGGGCCAGGGATTGTCTTCGTATGTGTTTGAACAATACCTAGCACTGTAGGGCCCTGGCCTCTGATTAGCCCTTTAGGCGCTAACCCAATCTAAAGAATGATGATCCTTGCACAGGCGAAACACTGGGGCAACGTTTCACTGTTTTAGGTTTGCCTTTCATTGTGAGCTTTAATGGGCACCTACAGGTTAGCAGCATGGAGTGCCGCTACAAGGAACAGTCAAACTCAACAGAATGAGAGGGGGATGTGTTTGCTAGAGGGCCCAATGGTTCATTATAACACTAATTAATAAGTGCTGCTTTTCTGCCTCATAGGACTGTTTTGACTTACAGCTATGTTATTATCCTGTGTCTAGCAGTTTCTAATTGCAGAGTGCGTCAGCCAGTTAAATGAACGTAGTGTCTTCTTATTTTGAGGAAAATGCATTTCCAAGCAGGTCTTGCCAAGAATACACCTTCTCCTCTTCCCTGCCCCGCCCTTTTTAAAGGCCTTAAAGAGACAATCGAGTGTGTCATAGTATTTAAATGAAATGTATAACTCCCACTGCAAGCCCTCTCATTTCAACCTTCAGCCAAGTTTCACCATTAATATTCCAAGTTCTCAGGGGCTCATGGGCTGTCAGCAAAAAGGTGAAAAGAATGGAGCCTTTTGAAAAAGAAAAATGAGAGGATTGTCCCTACTTTTCAGGAAGACCGTAGTAGAAATTTTTAGATAAATACTGAACATTTCCATCTTTATTCAAGCCAAATTCCCATGGAGTCCCAACAGCAGGAGTTGACCTAATATGATTGGGCCAGAATGATGATTATTTAATGATCCAAATAACCTGACAAGACAAAGTTACAATCTGATCTTGGTAATCACCTTTAATCCTCCACCCCCGCCAAAAAAAAAAAAAACCCAACTCCGGGCTTGTCATACATATTGTGTGACAAGCCAGTGTATGAATCTACAGTGCACGAGCTTGCCCTGCAGTGACATGCCACGTGGCCACTGCTAGCGTGCACTAAAAGTTTCATAGTGTGCTTTGATGTATTGCTATTTGAAACAGTAGCCCGTCAAAGTGCAGGTTTGCTGTTCTTATTGGCGTCTGAACCTATTCTAGACTGGTTGAGGTTGTCTGTGAAACAAAGAGTAAGAGATTCTGGGACTGAATGGTGGCAGTCTGGGTGGTTTATGGTATGGAAAAGTTCTGCAGAATGTGACACTGCTTCCTGCATTGCAGAAGGCAGAGCTGGTTATATGGGCAGACAAGCAGGGCAGTTGCTCTGGGTGCCAACTTCCAAGGGCACTGAACTGCTGTGCCCGCTCAGGTGTTTTTTTTTCTTGCTCAGCCAGTTCAGGGGTAAAAAAGTTTTTCACCTTGGCCAGCACAACGGCTAGAGCCACTCCTTGCAGAGGGAGAAGTAGTCTGATACTGTGTTGTCTGCTCAAATTTTCTTCTGGCCTGCTTTTTCTGAGAATAATGGCAATCTATGTAGATGATGGGGAACAGGAATGCATTTCAACCCTGGTTCCTGTGGCAGCAGTTAGTGTGTGGTTGTACTGCTGCACTAATTCTACTACTTCTTGGTTGGATAGAGTTTTCTGTATGTCAGCTTGGAGTTTGGCTTGATCCAAGAATGGACCATGAGAGAGTAGTGGTTGTGTGTCTTGCAATGGTGGAAATTAAACAGAAATTCTTTATTAATAAGGGGTGGAAACCTCACTGAGGTTCTCTCTCTTCCTGCTATAATCTAATATTGCAGTCAAACACTCCAGTAAGGTGTGACCCATGGGTAGTCAGCTTTAATAAATCTCTTCAAACTGTTTATATCAGTCCACTTTTCACTAATGTAGCATTTTACTAAATTAATACCTACTGACGCACATCTACATAATTTATAAGGTGGCAAGAAAACCAGTGTCAGTCAATTCTTTACTGTGGGGAATTAACTGAACTTCATGGAAATAAAAACAGCAGTAGTAATAAATATATCTAGCAAACCTAATACTTTCATCTCATCCAAGTTCTTTCTCCCTTAAGTAATCATCTGAGAAGAGATTATACAGTTACTGTACAAGATAACTGCTCCTTATTAGGAGAATAAAAACCATCCAAATGGAAATTCTTTCTTGGTCATCTCCTGGAGTACTTCAGATTTTATAATTCATGTCCATAATGGCTCAGAGGGTTATTTTCTGGAATGGATCTCTATCAGGATAGAAGATCAAATCATGTTCAAGCCAAGTACAAGTAGAAATTCAGTCTTTTATGAATGAGCAAAGTGGTGAATGAAAGAAATCTAATCTTTGTTTCATTAAGTGTTTCATTCAGTCAAGCAGGACCTCAGCCTCAGAGATCAGGCCTGTTCTGGGCTTCCCAAAGCTCAGGCTTGTCTAGGTCTGTGGTTTTACTTCAGCCCCTTGCAGTTAGAGGACCTCTGTCCATTGTAGATTCAGATCTGAATCTGTCCACAGTCGAGGTTGTTCTGGGCCATGGATTTTATTTCATTCCCATGTCCAGTTTACAGAAAAACTAAATATATACGTTCTGTCCGTGAAATGTCTATTTATTTGATACACTTTTGTTTTCTTTGTTTAACAATACTATTTTTATTTCAATTCCTCCCCTCTTCACCTTGGGTTACATTTATCTTCCACTAGGGAAGAAACTACTGGTTGCAATTAAGCTGTGAGAAGCTATCCAATTTCATTTTGTGGGGATTCTGTTTCATGAAAAATTCAAAAGATGGTTTTTGCTTCCCCACAACCCGAAACTAGCAAACCAAGCTGGACAAATGAATGGAGAATATCTTTCAGGAACCATCGTGAATTGGCAGGGAGAGGAACCACAGGAGATAATACGTTTTGCTTCTCTTAGTTCCAGTTTCTACGATTGTATGAAAATTTGATGTAATACTGCAGATAAAAAGATAAGAATATTTTCCATACAGCTGTAACTGGAGAATGCCATTAGAGAAAGCTCTCCAGCTAGTATGAATATCTGTCTCAAAAATATTTCCTCAGAACAATCTAAGACGTCTCCCCATTACCTGCAGAACTGGGTGAATGCAGCAAAATAATTTCCCACAGATATTTGAACTTTTAAAGTGATTTTTAAATGACTCCACTTTAGTCATGTTTGCACCCATGGTTTTGATGTCCACAAGTGTTCATGCAATTCAGTTTTATCAGAACAGTCTTACTGAAAGCAAATATTAAGTTTGTGCACTCAAATGCATGCAGACAGTGAATTCTAGCTTTGCTTTCTTAAGCCTTCGCACAAGAAGGCTATTATAAGTGGTATATCAATTCATTCACGGAACAGAAGGAATACTATGTGACTCGTGACCAATCACAACTAAGCAACACAGTTCCAACTGTAAATTCAAGGCTGAAATCCCAGTCCTATTGAAGGCAATGGTAAAACTCCCATTGACTTCAATGGAGGCAGGATTTCACCCCCAATATTTAAGCTATAAAGTTTGCAAAAAATTGGTTGAATAATTTCAAATAATACATTCAAGAAAACTGTGGTCTGTTTTGTAGATAGAGAACTAAAAAAAAGAGAGAGAGTAATCAAATAAAAAGCTCTCTGAATTATTTACTCTGCTCTACTTACCAGACAGTACAGCAGAATGCTACTTGATCACTGTGACCTTTGAAAATGACTATCCCCCAAAAGAGAGAAATGCTAGAAACCCCATAAAGTCCACTAGGGGCTTCATTATTGCTCTTGATTTTAGGTGAAAGGTTCTCAGGTACTCTGGTGATGGGCAGCAGTATAAAACCCTTTAGAGAGACAGACAGTTTTGCTTTTGCTGTGGGATTTTCCAGCATTTTCGCTCCTCAGAATGCTGGGAGGTGTCTCTTCCTCCTGATTGACATGACTGATGTTTATAAAAACACATCTGCCTGTGCTGTTTACCTCACTCGCTTTCAGACACTCACATTTTGAATTGTGTCTTTAAGATGAGGTAACCCAGAGGTACAAACCCCCGTGGTCTTCCCAGGGCAGCAGGCTCTCATTCCAAGCACAAAGCGGACAGTGCCAATTGGCACGTAGCCAGCCTGCCACTGAAAAGAGCTACGTTCTAGTTTCCCACTCCTGGAGCACAGTCTCTCAAGCTGTTTCCACTCCATTGCTTTCTAGCAGTCGAGCCAATTTCCTGCCAGATACTACAGGCCTACCTGTAGCCCCATAAAGCAACAACTGAGCTGAACAGCCATTGGCCCTTCAGCGGGACTGACCTCACTGTGGCAGGGTATGGGTGTGTGTCAATATCTCCAAATGGTCAAATGGCTCCTAGGATGACATAGGGGGTCACTTGTCTGAGAAATATGAATGCAATCTGTATACTAGGGACAGGTCTACTCTGCAGAGTTTGGATCAAGAACTAGCTCTTACCTGTCCTTAAATCCTGAGTGTTCAGTCATATCCAGGATTTAGGTGTATTCCTCTTTATAGACTGTAACCATTATCACCAAATGTATTACAGCCCACTAATTACTCAACATCTGCTAAACCAGGGGGTATTTATTTTTGACACAAGGCATATTTGATCCACATCTCTGCTTTCTAGCCTGGAATTAGGAAGAGTGGCTACCTGAAGCCTCCAAGTGTCAGTTTAGGAGTCTGTGTATCCACAAGTGCAGGCCATCTGTCTCTTTCCACAATCTAACAGAATAGTCTTAGGTATCAGGGTGGTAAATCTGTGGCCTTTATGTAATCTCACCCACCTGTCTCCATATACAGTATCTGCACAGTCTCTATGGCTATATATGTGTTTCACTGGAGTCGAATATAATCATTTAAGGATCCTAAAGAGGTCTTATTCCTAGACCGTGAAAAATTTTCCATTATGCATCTGTTTGTTATGAAATTCTGTACCAACTGCTGCTTTTTTGAGAATGCTATCTAGAAAATTATTTAACTCAAAATGCTCTTGTATTGTGTTGGCGAGATTGGGTTTGTTATATATATTTGGGAAGTAGAGTCTGCTTCAGGTAAGATACTGTCACCAGCAGCTTGGGAAAGATTGAAGCTGGAGAATGTGCAATCCCCAGAGACTTGTCTGTGGTTCGCACTTCAGGTGCCAGATTCTCTTGTTTCAAGACAGGTCTCTGACCTGCTGCTCTACCTGATTAAACCTGCACTTGTTTAGTTCTGGCTTATACTGTGTGAGGCGCTTTGTTGTGAAATGAAAATTACAGGCATTTGCCTGGCAAATGCAATGGTTCAGAGTGTTATGAATTAAGATTCTTTAATTACAAAGAGTTGCATCTGATAGGTTAATTTCAAAACCAAGTTAACACCACACTAGTCTTTGAGCTGATGCTATTGAATTACATTTTGTCTAACAGACCTTTTCCCACCCTGAGTTTATATTGTAGTCGATTAATAAACAGCATGAGAACAGGGAAACAATAAACAATAGGCTTTGTTCAAGGCATTCCAATCTTTACCTATGCATTTGAGTGGAGGAGAAAATTACACTTTTCTGATATGTATCTCTCATATTAATGGCCCATTTGGTACATTTCCATTGTAACACCAAGCTATGGTATTCTGTGATAGCCAAACACAATATAATATTCCTAGTGATAGAATCCTAGAAATTAGAGATGGTATGTAGTCTATCCCTCTGTAAACGCAGGATTGTTTCACTTATACTACAGTCTCTTGTGCTATTGTCCAATTGCGTTTTAAATTACTTGAAAGTTATGCTTTGTTAATTATCTGTTAGGACTAACCGACATGGAGTTGGAGAGAGAGAGTCAAATCCCAGGCAAGAAGAATTTGTATCCAGTGGGTGAAATTCTGGCTTCTTTGAAGTCAATGGGAGATTTGCCATTGACTTAAATGGAGCCAGGATTTCATCTAAAATCTTTAAATTGTTGCAGCTGCACCTAAGAAAGGAAAAAACTCCCCTAAAATGTATGAGTTGCTTTAAAGAAACACTGTCAACCTGAAATATAATTTAAAAAATAAATGTGGTTTCAGGTACTACCCATGCTCCTGAGTCCTCTTGCCATTTTTGGTTGTTTTACAGTCACGTTATCCTAAATTTTTAATACATATATTTTTTTCCTCTTCCCGATTGCTATGTGAAAGGTCCATACAAATAGATTAACTGATTGTACAGAGGAAACAATGAAGCTGACGCTGCAGAAAGTGCTGTCAAATTCCCAAAGTAAACACAATGGAAGATAATTATTTTTCTCTAATCTCTTTCAGGTACGGTTATTTCAGGTGGTACAAGATACTAGACGGTACAAAAAATATCCAGACAAGTGTGTTTTTTAAGTTGATGGCGTCCATTTAAGGGGACACTGTCAAGCAGACACGCCAAACCCATGAAAAAAAACGCAGAAATTGGACTTGGTTTTGGCTTAATTGGCTTGTAAGTTGCTTGTTGGCTAGTTTTTGGCTTGTAGTTTATTGCTTGTTTGACTTATGGCTTGTTGCTTGTTGTAGCCTGTTGCTTCTTGGTGTCTGAGCCTAAAATTTGACCGACCTTAAATTTTTGCAGGCCTTGTCTAAACTGGGATTTTAGCCACTAGTGTAGATGCAGCAGTGCAAACCCCTAATGTACACACAATCTACACCAGTGCACCATGATTCACATCAGTGCAGTTTATTCTGATTTGAAATGGCAACAACATATAGCTTACGGTTTTGTATAATATGTTACTTATGACATGCACACCTACACACGTGTGCACACGCACCCCTCAGTAGATTTCTAAGGCCCCAGTCTAGCAGGGGTGTCCATCAGTAGAACTCTACATAGATGCATCCTTTCAGAGAATGTTATTGTCACAGAGTGTGGGGGAGTCAGGGCCCTGCACTCTCCATTTCTTGTGATTCACCATGACTCTCAGCCAGCCAGTAAAACAGAAGGTGTATTAGACGACAGGAACACTGTCTAAAACAGAGCTTGTAGGTACAGAAAACAGGACCCCTCAGTCAGGTCCATCTTGGGGGGGTGGGGTGGGAAGTCCAGACCCAGGTTCTGGGCCTCCCCCCATCTCCCCAGCCAGCTCCAAACTGAAACCCCCTCCAGCCCCTTGTCTCTTTCCCAGGCCAGGAGGCCACCTGATCTCTTTGTTCTCCAACACCTTCAGTTGGCACCTTGCAGGGGAGAGGCCCAGGTCATCAGTTGCCAGGAGACAGGGTGTCGGCCATTCTCTGTGCAGACGGCATCACACCTGCCTAGGGCTCTGCAACAATCACACACCCTTATCCCACCACCTAGATACTTAAGAAATGCATAGGGGAAACTGAGGCACCCACACAGTATTCAGGGAAAACATTAAGAACATTCCCACTTCGTCACAGTTATTTAATTTGATTAATGATTCATTGATGTTAATAGACACTATTATAGGTGAGGCTGTTAGCACCACCTGTTATTAAGGTTGCCTGACACTTCCCATTGTAAGATCCTGTTTTCAGTTGCTTAAAACTTTGCTAAACATTAAAAGGCTGGGCTGAAACATTCCATGCCGTGTGTCTGCCTCAGGCTAGTTTTTTGTTTTGTTTTATAATTTTAGCCAAAACAGTTCAGCTGAGAACAAGGTTAGACAATAATATGTTGTTGTGCCCATGTTAAAAAATTCTGGTGACCTTTTATTTAAGAAGCTTTTGCATCTCCCTGCTTTGGATCAGGGATTTACAATTTGATAGGGGGTGGCCTTTGAGTCAAGGATGTGCCTTTTGCCCAAATTTGGCCAAGTAATAAGCCTTTGAAAAATGGCAGTTAGCACCTGCTGAAGGAGTTGTAGACTTTGCAGCTAAATTCCCCCGAAGATTCAGTACACACTCCAACCAAGGGCGAGCTACACGGGATGAGCAGGACTTTCATTTCAATTGCAGCTCTGGGCTCCTAAGGGAGGGACCAGATCTGGGTCTGGAACTGAAAATAGGGACCTCCGTCTCTTCTGTGCTTTCAGTGTCACCATGCTGATGTCCAGGGAATGTGGAGGAATTTGAATACAGAGGGGACAAAAGCCACACCTATACTGGCAGGGATAATAGACTGGGATAAGGAACCTTGGGTTAGTAGATTGGGACTAGAGGGGAAAATGGGACCAGGACTTGAGTTTTCTGGAAGACTAGGACTGGCTTGGCAGGGAAACTGGGAGTAGAAGCTAGGGAGGGAAACAGGGGGACAGGGAGCCATTGGGTGGGTAGTGGGAGATTGACATTGGAGAATGAGCTAGGCAGTGGGGAGACTGGGATTGTTTGGCCAAGGATACTGGAAGTTTGAACCAATGAGGTGGGAGGAGGGATAGGGGGAGAGATCTGATAAGAAGCTGGGGTGGGGATGGGGTAGAACTGGGGCTGACTGGGCAAAGAGACTGCGACAAGGAGCTGGGTCAGTCACAGATTCTGGATAAGCAGTCCAGGGACGGAGATTGGGACTGGAAGCCAGTGGTGATGGAGAATGTGGGTGGGAGCTCAGCAAGCATGGCTGGAAGCTGGGTTTGAGGGAGAGAAATAGATCAGACAAGGGGCAGCAAGGAGACCAGGACTGTGAGCAGATGAGGGAGACTAGAATGGGGAGTCCAGAAAAGGCTGCTCGGACTGGCTGTGCAAGAAGACTGGGACAGGGTTGAGAAGCCTGAGGTTTGGAGATTGGCCCAGGGTGGGTGAGGAGAATGGGACTGCGGCAAGGAGTTGGGGATGGGGAAGAGAAAGAACTGCGATAGGGACATTTTGGAGAGGACAGGGCAGAAGGGGTCAAGCTTGGGCGAAAACAGGCAAAAGTGTCTGTGCCCACTAGAGATCATTCCTTTCCAGAGCCTGGAATGGAACCCAAGATTCCTGAGTCTCACCAGTCCACTGTTGTTCACAAATACCTGTGAAACCCATAGCCAAAGTGTGTGCTTCATCCCCATCTAGTGCTGGTCCATATAGAGGATGACAACCTACTAATGCTGTCAGTTACTTCATTAGCTCAGATGGCAGGGACCTATGGGGTGGAGCTAAAAGTTCCATCTCTCTAATAACCCATGTGGGTGTCAATATGATACCACATGATGGAATTTGTTTGTTTTTTTCCAATGTGCTGTTTTAAAAAATATAGGTAGTGTAGAGGGCCAAATTAAGGTTGCACAGACAGCCTTAATTCTGGCATTGAGTGCTTGACTGTGCAACCTGAATAATGTTCTTTTAACACAGCTTGTGTGTGTCCGTACATGTGTACTACACAAACACCCACCCCACGTCTGTAATGACTAAGAGTACAGTGGTGGATTGTAGATTGGTGGTCTCAGTCCAACCCCTAGTGTGTAGGTGTCAACTAGATAAAAAAATCACCCTGACAGTTGGAACTAATAGGCCACCTCATTGGAGAATCCAAGGACTGGATAGATATAGAGTCTAAAACTCTCCCCCTTAGAGAAACTCTCTCCAGCACTGAGGCATATTGGTGGGGCAGTGCAAGGGAGTTAATACTGCCCGTAGCTGACCTGTATCTGTTATGTGAATAAAGCGAAAACTTCAGATTCCTGGCCTGTCCATCCAAAAAATTTTGTGATTGCTAAATTCTCTTAAATCAAAATATAATCAGGAAAAAACTGACCCATTGGCTTTTATCTTAGGACTGTGCAGCTGGTTGACCTTTCCTTTAGCCAGGCCAGCCTGCTCTGTCACTAGCACCTGTCTTTTACAGCTGAGCTCAGAGCTTTGATTAAAGTCTTATATGATTAGCAAACTATGCTGAGAGCATCTCCAGTGTAACCATGTTAAATGTGATTACTTTGCCCAAACTGAGCCTCAAACAGTTCATTCTAAATGAGCTGAACTACAGAAAATCATCAAAACGACAAAAATACCTGAAGCAACTTATTTTTATCAACATGTTGTTACAAACTGCAAATGCCAGTGTAAATTAAAACTCAGTCTTGCGAATGAAAGATGTACAACATACTGCTTGTAAGGCTCCCTCTCCTATCTGTTTTGCAACAGGGAGTATGAAATATGAGAGAGGCTGTCTGGCTTATGCAGGACTGCAGAGAATGTGTTTTCATCATAGATTCGAACCATCACAGAGACATTTCTTCTTGTACTGAAAAATAAATCATAAGTTTGAAAGATTGGGAGAAGGGAAAATTTTAATCTCAGGGTCTTCCTATGTTTGTTCGTACAGTATTAGAGTTCATATTTCAGCCTAGAAGAGACCATGTGGACATCATGGATTCATAACAAAGAATATTACAGAGCAAAGAATTTGTTTGTATTTTTGTAATTACCAGTCTCAGTTATTTACAATTACTCCCTGGAACCTTCACAAAATAAATTATTACTAGAAGAATGGCCTGAAATATTTTAACTGTTTTGTGCTATTAATGTAGGATACTTGAGAACTATTAATTTTATACAGATGCAGAAGAGAACCTGAATAGGATTAGACCAGATGTTGCTTTGGTTTTTTTCCAACTTAAAATGGACTCTAAAAACAACGTGCTTGCTTCTGTTCTTGGGGACATTACTATTGCAAATTATAAGAAATAGGGGGCCATACCCTCAGCTAGTATGTAAATCAGCAGAGCTCCATTGAGGTCAGTGTAAAAATGGTGTGAAGTCAGAATCAGGTTCAATTGGCCTCAGAGGCTACAGCAATTAGGGGAGAATTTCGGCGTGTTAGGAATCCTCTTATGACATTTTGTGTGTTACCTGCCACCCTGTAACCTGTACAGGGGGAACAAAGCACCACCGCCAGGCTCCTAATCCCTGTCAGAAGCCGGTGGGGGTGTGGAATGTGCTGGCATGGTCTTGGGAATGGGTGGTGCTTTGGTTCCACCCCAGCCCCAATGCACCAGCGCCAACACAGACAGGGAAGTATTCTGTCCTGGCTTAAAGGCTGGTACTGATTACTTTGTTCCTGGAGCAAAGGGAGAGCACTAAGCAAACGCTCATCATCCATCCACCATTTCCACATCCAATATATCTAAGAATGAGACCCTACCAGTCCTAGTGCAATGTCCTTCCTCGTGCCGTAACCCCTATTTCATTTAGTTTAGGGATGAATTAGCCCCTAGTTCTGGAACTGGCTTCCCAAATGGGAATCTCTGAACCCAACTTGCTGCCCTGCTGAATTCAATGGGGCTTAGTAAAGACTCAGGAGTCTGCCCACATGGGCCAGTTTGCACAACAGGGATCACCAGCTGTAAGGTGTTTACAGCAGATTCCCCCAGTCCTGGTTCTGCTGTCATGGCGTAAATTGGTTGTAACTCAGATGAGGTTAGCAATAGTTGCATTGGTGCTAGGTGGGTGTAAGTCAGATCAGATTCATGGCCCCTGTTCTTTCATGTGTTGTGTATTGCATCATATATATTTACAATCCTGTGTAAATTATAATCAATTTGTAAGCACCTAGAGGATAATAAGAATAGTGCTAAGGAATAACCAACATGTACTTATCAAGAACAAATACATGCCAAACCAACCTAATTTCCTTCTTTGACAGAGTTATTGGCCTGATAAACAATGTGTTGCAATAGCCTAGCATCAATTGCACCTATGTAACATACCTAATCCCACAACAATGGAAAGAGGAAAGACAATGGAAGGAGGAAAAACACCTGTAGGGTGCAGGGGATTCATTTGTCTACACAATTTTTGTCTAATTTTCTTTGTGACAAGGTATAAAGGTGCTCCTTTATCCCTGGGGTTACAAGGAGAACCCAGGTTCCCTGCCTAGCACATGAATGACCTGGAATGGGGCTATGAAAAACCCTGAAGAAGCAGCTGTTAGGGCAGCTACTGAAGGGGAAGAGGGTGTGCTGTGCCCTCCCAGCTTGCTAACAGCTGGAACCAAGTCTCTAGTGGCTGGGACCAAGTGTTCTGAGTTGCTTTGCTCTTGTTTTGAATCTTTTTGTGTTAGTCAAGCCAGTCCTGAGAAAAGGCCTTGGACCAAACTGTGGAGGCTTTGTCAAGCCTGACCTTAAAAACCTCTAAGGAAGGAGATTCCACCACCTCCCTAGGTAACCCATTCCAGTGCTTCACCACCCTCCTAGGGAAAAAGTTTTTCCTAATAGCCAACCTAAACCTCCCCCACTGCAACTTGAGACCATTACTCCCTGTTCTGTCATCTGCTACCACTGAGAAGAGTCTAGATCCATCCTCTTTGGAACCCCCTTTCAGGTAGTTGAAAGCAGCTATCAAATCTCCCCTCATTCTTCTCTTTTGTAGACTAAACAATCCCAGTTCCCTCAGCCTCTCCTCATAAGTCATGTGCTCCAGCCCCCTAATCATTTTTGTTGCCCTCCGCTGGACTCTTTCCAATTTTTCCACATCCTTCTTGTAGCGTGGGGCCCAAAACTGGACACAGTACACCAGATGAGGCTTCACCAGTGTCGAATAGAGGGGAATTATTACATCCCTCAATCTGCTGAGATAGAGAAGAACTTATTTTGACAATGAAGTTGTCATTTTATGTATAAATATATTTCTAGGGCTAATGTGTATAGCATAGTTAAGCAAAATCTACTATAGGGTGTGTCGCGATGCACGACTCAGCCCTGCGGCGCCTCCTGCTGGTCCGGTATGGGAATTATCTCTCCAGCCTTGGAGCGCCCTCTGCAGGCCAATGTCCCACTGTCACTGGCCTCGTGTCCCTCCCAGACCCTGGTGCCCCTCTCCCTTGGGTGCTGCCCCTGGGCAGTACTCCCACTCTCTGGGCTCCCCTCCCAGGGGAATCCCACCCTCTATCCCCACCTTGCCTCAGTGTTCACTGCCAGTCCTCATCTAGCCCCTGCACTCTGGGGCAGACTGCAGTCCATATCACTCATCACCGGCAAGGGGGGTTGAACCTGCTGCCTCCACCTACCCACAGGCTGCACCTCTGCAACCCCAGTACCTTTTCAGGCCTTTGGCTAGGCCTGCAGCCTGGGGGTTTTCCAGGCAGGAGCTCCCCAGCTCCCTTGCCCTATTCCCCTGCACTGCTCTACTCTGGTATCTTACTCAAGTCCCAAGCAGCCAGACCCTTCTCTCTCTACACCTAGAGAGAGACTGCCTATGCTCCTGGCCCACAGCCTCTTTATAGGGCCAGCTGCGGCCTGATTGGGGACGTAGCCACAGCTGGGCCACGCCCCAATCAGCCCAGGTTTTCCCCTACCACAGCCCTCTCCCAGGGCTGTTTTAAGCCCTTCGGGGCAGGAGCGGATGGCCACCCCGCTACAGGTGCTATTTAAAGCTTATGCCCAGTCTATTTGAAAGTTATCCAGTACTACTTATGTGCATGACATCAGCAATGTGCCAGGTGCTTTACAGACAAGTATGACAATAATGGTCCTGATTCTCCTCTCATTCTACCAGCAATATTACTCTGGTGTAACTGCACTGAATTCAGTAGAGTTATACATGAGCAGAGCATATGTGAGTGGAGGACCAGTAGCTGTATGAATTTGGTGTCTGTTGAATTCTAAGTGGGAAAGAAAACACTTGTTTGGTATAATACACAGACACGGACTGGGGGCAAGAAGCAGAACTCCTTAGTTACTGGATGTGTTTGTGTCACACAGGACTGGACCAATGGCAATTATTTTAATTTCACAGGCTCTCGACAAAATCAACAAGCACAGGAGCAAGACCGTGTAGTGCGACAAAAAAGTTCTATTTAATATAATGAACAAAAAGGGGAGAAAAATGCCTCTGGAAGCTGACTGTGTAAGAGAGAATTCTAGTGAATTTAACCAAATGAGGAATGACACTATAGACAGATTGGGTGTTTTGATTATCTGTCCTACCTTGGAACAACTGGTCTCTTCCTATATGGAACAACATAATTTCCAGGAATACTGTAAAAACCTCAAAAATGACACTACCTAGGTGGACACCATTCCTAATACAAAGAGACCCCCGGTTCATATGGTGCGCAGGGAATCAACAGCTGCAAAATTTAGACATTTAGCTAGTGGCAGAACTCAAACTTTTGAAAATTAACATAGGTAACTCACTAGCCCCTTTCACAGCCTGCTAAGCACAGGGGGCCAGATTTTGAGATTTTACTCTGATCTTACTTGGACAAACTCCCATTGTCTTCAGGCAAAAACATTTCTTTCTCTGCCAGCTCATGTTCTCCTCACCTACCCTGAAAGTAATATCTTAGTTAACATCCAGTCAGCAGTCAGCTCTCTTCTGGATGAACAGAAGCCATTTGTTTAGAAACAAAAATCTGAAAACATTCTGGAATTTTCAACATCCCTCATCTCTTTTCTCCAAAACACATACATGAGACTTTGCATCCGGGTGTCCCTGTGCTGTGAATGGCTACAGCCTTCCATGGGAGCAGCATCTCTCTCTTCATTAGGTCTGACCATCTCCCCATCCCTGCCTTTCTCACCTCTCTCCAGAAAACTGAGGCAAAAAGTAGAAGTCATCTAGTTTGAGTCAATGCTCTTTGATCAGAGGAATCAATGTACAATGTAATGCAGTTGCTTTGAATACGCAACCCAATTGTAGAATCTAGTAAGCTGCTTCATGCACCTAGTCAGAAACACTGGCCGTCTTTCCTCAGCAAAGGTCCTGCAGACATCCATAATACTGGCTCTTAATGCAAGGGTCTACACATTGGGAAATTTCACTCATCCACCTTGTTTGCAGAGACGTTTTATGTATAATGAATTTCATATGTGTGGAGAGCAGGAGAAGTAAGGGAAAAAGAGACCACACATTCCTTTACGGGGGCTGTTTTTAACCTCTACAGGAGGGAGCTGCAACTACAAAAAATGGCAACTAATAGTGAGTAAAAAGAGGAGGGAAATAAGAGAGAAAACTATCCAAAATCATGGGCCTTAGCATCCAGTTACAGCATATGAGCAAGTCCCTGTAACTTAGCTTTGATGGAAGTTACTCATATCCTGTGGTGGGAGAATAATGCTGAGAGAAATGATCAATTCGAGTTGGAGAAGATCTGCAATACGTAGTAGGTCATGTCATCCACCCTGCTACAGCAAGCAGTTCTACCCAGACAGCTGACACCAATTTAGTCTGTAAACACCATTAATGATATTAAAAGCTGGCTTGAGATTCATTTTCTATGGAAAACATTCCCTTTTCTTTGAGTATATATTTATGTGGGACTTGATTAAGACATTTACAATGAGACAGTACCAATTCTTTTCTCCCCAACAGCGTCCTCTCAGTTTTAATTTTGCAGGCTCTCTGCATTCTGCCCATTTTATATTTACTTTTCAACAACTTTCATTCAATAGGGGGAAACCTTGGATAAAGTTCACCCCCCACGCACAAACAAAACTGTCTCCCACAAGGAGCAACCAACAGATGGCATTGTATATTTCCATGTACAATATCTCTGTACAGAACATGCAATTGAGCTTTTGCTTTACTGGCTGTCCAAAGGAGCTAGTTAAGAAGCAAGACAAGGATTACACTTCCTTACCAAAAAAACCTAAATCAAATTTAACAGAGTCCAGTACTTTTAAGACGTAGTTTGGTACAGTCCAGCTTTACAACCAAGCTTAGGCTAACATTAAGAATGTACCTAGTGAAACAAATACAGGCCATTAGCAGAAATTTGTGAATTCTAATATGCTTTGGCTTGTTGCCTTTGCAGAAGGGACACTGCATTTGCCAGCGTAATACACAAATTGCACACACAGACAAATGGCATGGGGCATGGTAACAGAGTGCAATCTTTCACTATTTAGTTGCTCTAAAAACACGCACGTAACAACTCAGAAATTATGTTCATTGCAAAACCTGGCCATGGAGCACTGGAAACCTTTTAGGGGCTCTTTATCATTTCCTGCCTTTGCCAGAATGAGGCTAATTTTCTCCTATTTCAGCAGGCTCGAGCAGAGTGCAAAAAGAGAGACTGGATTGTCAGCATTATTGAAAGGATTCATGATTAGTCACACTCACTTGAAGGCAAGTTACTTGCCAGACACTACACCACTCATTAACAGACCTGCAAGCTGGCAGCCCTCCAGCAACTGAGCAACAGCTCCAGGCCTGGCAGACCCAAGAGGACCTATGAAACCCTGTATTCTCTCACACCCTGAAGTGCAAGAGGCCAGTTTAGGCATGCCTGGGTGAAATTGGCTCCCTAGGAGCTCAGTGGATCTGTTTGTTTTATGCTCTATATAGCTTAAAATACAATTATTCAGGAGCCCAGCTGGTGCTAACATCAAGGTAACATCTTGGCGTGTTACTCTGAAACTGTTACCTGCATGGCGCTCCCACTTTGTCCCCACAGTTCACTTTTCATTAATCAGAAGATTGTTCCAGGGGCATGTCAGTTTTGAGCCTTTTCTGCCCTGCTTCAACTCTTACCTCAGTTCTAGAAAGGAAACCAAGGAGGACTGTAGGAAACCTCCTAGCTGATCAGACAAGTGAGTGGTCCATCTTGTTCACTGTCCTGTCTCGGACAGTGGTCAGTACCAGATGCTTAGCCAGAAGGTGCAATGAACTCCATAAAGGACAATTATGGAATAACCTGCCGGGGGAAAGTTTCTCCCTAACCCATGTCAGTTTATGGATAGCTTATGCCCTAACGGGAAGGCAGGGTGACCCTGCAGATAGGGCACAGGCCTACTACTTGCCTGTGGGTGACCTTGGGCAAGACATTTCCCCTCTGTGTCTGTTTTACCATCTGTAAAATGGGAACAATATAGAGCCCTTTGAGATGTACTGATTGAAAGCACTGTATAAGAGTTAGGCATTATTATGAAAGCCCCAGTTCAGCAAAGCACTGGAGCATGGGTTTTAAAGCTTTGCTGAATAGAGCTGGGCTGCTGAACCAGAGCCTAAAGCATGAGGGTTTATAACTTTTAAATTCTATTTAATATAACAGTGGATGTCCTCATTATCCATATAATTGTTTAATTCTCCTGATCCTCTTGGCTGCAGTGATCTCTTAGGGCAAAGAGATCCACAGAATAATTAAGCATGGATTTAACAAGTAGCTCCTTTTATCCGTTTTCAATCTGCTGCATTTCATTTCCATTGAATCCCTCTATGTTCCTGTGAGAGAAGGTTAGTAGGACAGCACAATTTATGTTTCATTCTTCTTCATACCATTCATTATCTTGTATCCCTTTACCATGATCCTTCTTATTCATCTCCACTCTAAACTAAACAGTGCCAATCTTTTCAATCTCTCTTCATACAATGCATTTGCTGTTTTCACTTGATCCCATCTCCCCACACACACACACTTCAGTTCTTCTTTAAAAGTATCCAATGTGCAAGCTAATCTCCCAGAATGTTTTACAACAATTAGAGAGGGAGGTTATAAAATTGTATCATTGTCACCATGTGCATTACTCTAGCCTGAGGGCTTTGCTGGAAGAGACACATTACAGATTTACATCAGGCATTAAGGCCAGCATGCATGAATGTGTACGGGGAATAATTATTTCATGTAACAATTTGAAGCTATGCGGAGTTTCCATAGGGGAAAATGTTCTTATTAGTTAATCAGTCCTATCTTTCCCTATCCCTTTCCCATAAACAATATTTTAATCAAAGGGTACTGCACAGTATGCCTCCATAAAGCTTTATTTGTATAACATATGTACAGGGAGATTCATATGTGCTGAAGAAATTTACCTGCTGTATGAAGGGGAGTCCTAGCTGGGAGAAATCGCTCCAAAAAGCCCCCTCCAAGTTACAAGCTGGGGTGATTATAGGTTTGTATATATATTTTTTTCAAGTCTGCAACAATGCCTTGTGCTGTGATTTCAGCACTGCAGGCTTGGGCAGGATCAGTAATTAGATGAGACACCTCCGAGGAATCGCTCTGTTGCAGGAAGTAGTACTGGTGATTCAGCAGGTGGCACTCTTCCTCCTGAGTTCATCACTGAACCAGTTCCTTCCTCCCACCCCCACCCCCCAAAACATGAGGGAGGACAGTGCTGCTGAAAAGTGCTGAATTCTGGATGCAACATTACACCAAGCTCTTGCCATTTGGTGGCTTTAAAGCTTCCTATTAACCCATTGTCCTACCCAAGTTCCAACCTGGGTATTTATAGCCTTAATTCTTAGCACATTCCAAGGGATTCAAAGTTTGGGGCGTCCTGGCCATGCTTCATTTCCTCCAGCCACACCCTCCTCCTCAGCAGCTGAGAAAGCATAGAAACTGACACTATGCCCCTGCAGAATTCCCTTTGCTCCAGGCCAAATCTTCTGTGGGACAGAAACACTGACTTGACTGCTAGATCTGCTGGCTGTGTAGTGCAAGCAGCGACAGAGTACCTGAGGCTCTGGCTCTATATATAGGGATAGTGCTTGAGTAACAATTGGAGACGAGAGCAGGAGCAATTAACTGTTTGAGAGAAATCGCAACATCTATTTTCATAGAATCACAGAATATCAGGGTTGGAAGGGACCTTAGGAGGTCATCTTTTCCAACCCCCCGCTCAAAGCAGGACCAATCCCCAGACAGATTTTTGCCCCAGATCCCTAAATGGCCCCCTCAAGGATTGAACTCACAACCCTGGCAATGCTCAAACCACTGAGCTATCCCTCCTCCTTTTCCTATAACTGATGCCTCTTTTGGAGTACTTTATTCCATTTCCCAACCCAAGTCAAGCTGTGTAGATTTTGTATTAGGCAAACATTTCCCTGGAAGAGGATAAAGAATTTAAGTGAGAGATTTAGTTACCACACTCCTTTCTCTCTCTCGCTCCTAATTTATACAAATGTCCCTGAGGGTAATGTACAAGAGAGAGCAGATTGGAACCATTCATTTGAATGATGTCACACTCACCTACTGTACCTATACAAGAGGCGTTATCATTTGCTAACACGATGCTTTCTCTGTAGCTAACAAATATCTTTTAAAAATAAAGGAATCCGTTTCCAGGAAAAATCCTGTCAAATAGCAGTTTTCTCTAGGTGGAAATACATTGGCAAGATTGTGTTCTGCTTAATCAATCTTAACATTTGATGGAAAATCTTGAATATGACAATCAGGTACACAGCCGAAAGAATACATCTTGTGGATCTGCCTCTCCCTTCCCCCCGCCCCCCAGCTTTATGTTTTAGAGGGGAAAGAGCATTCAGCACCTATTCTTAGGTAGCAGTGAATACTGGCATACACTGAGTGATGTGCTAAATGAGACACAGCTTCCAGTCACTGTCACCAGAACCAGTCTGAAGCAATTGTCTCTATGCCATTTCCAGCCACTTCTTCAAAGTCATCTTTTAAATGCATGTCACAAATGTTCTTCTTAGCTCTGATTTGAGCTGCTGACCTAAAAAATAATAAAAATCTTTTGATCCTGATTCCCCACCCTGTCAACACAGTCACCTGCCATGCTCGCATGGGTAGCCTGGTCTACCGCAGATGGGCAAAGAATGAATAATCTCATTCTTCAGAGATTATTTTATTGGTTGTAGATGAGTCTGTCAGCGGCCAACCGATACCTAAAGCTTTCTGTGGTGATATTAGTGCCATCAGGCCTGTCAGCAACAGCAAGGAAACCCTCAGAGCTGCAGCCAGCATTCCATGGTGATGACAGGGAACTTAATGCTAGAGTCCTCAATGCAAACCCAAATCAGATGTTAGCTGATAGCTTTTCAGAAAGTTGAGAGTATGTGAATGTGAGAGTGGAGGATGAGCAGCAAGAGAAGGTTAATGCAAAATACCAAATAATTCCTGAATTATGT
The DNA here is from genome assembly GCF_002925995.2 of Terrapene triunguis. Taxonomy (NCBI): domain Eukaryota; kingdom Metazoa; phylum Chordata; order Testudines; family Emydidae; genus Terrapene; species Terrapene triunguis. The sequence continues at coordinate 14,030,896 of NW_020664490.1, forward strand.
GTTACAATCCACTAGTGTTCCAGGGGAGTTTCCATTGGGTTCTGTGACTCAGCAAAGCTACTGTCACAAACTATGATCTATCATTCTAAAATTGCCACTAAAACCACTGGTGATGGTCAGTCTCTTTTCAGATGCGGGCTCCTCTTGCTACCATAGTTATGAAACCCATCATCTTGTTCTTGGATATAATGTAACATGTTGACAAAAGCAAGAAAACCCAAATTGTGTGTGTTCTGGCACAATAATTTTCAAAGTTAAAATCCAGTCTAAAAGTCAGTATTTCCTGCTACTTTCGGAGGTACACTCAGCATTGCAAAATGGCTGCTCTATGGCAACCCAAACTACAAACGCGATGACGCATACACGAGTGTCTCGTATGGCAGCACTGCCAGGTTCACCAGGAGGTGGCAGTGCATCGCACTGCCTTTACATGCGCAACAAGAAGTGTAAAAAAAAATGAGCACAAACACCAGTTACAGTACAGCATAGTTCTATCTGTCTAGCAGTGATGCACTGCCAACACTTTAACAAAGGGCTCCCTCAAAAAAATATTATTCGGCCTCAGTTGGCAATGCATGTGACAGTCGCTTGGCAAAATGCTTGTTCCCGCCTCAAAAAACAAAAATACCCAAAAAACAATCCAGTTGTTCCACATTTCCTCACAAACCCACCAGCTGTATATTCTCCCCACTGTTAAATACATTTGTTCCCCCCTAACCCTCTGGCTCATACTTCTTGTCTCGCCACGTTGCCCCCTCATCCCAGTACCTCACAGAGGTGGTAAGGTGTCTAGCACACTGATAACAATGTGTAAATAATAAGGCCATTCACTGGAGGAGCAGGGGACAGTGTGGAGGCGCACTGCCCCAGCAGGAGCTCCCGTGCCTTCTAGAGCCTTCAGGGGCATGGCTGATAAGACGATGATGCAGGAAATGTTCTCCCCTGAGTAGGGCCAGCTGGCATAGAGGGATAAGGATGGGGATACATTCACACCACTGTATCCCTCCCTGGGGAGTTTAGCACTCAACTGAAGTAGCCCAAAGACCCTACACGTGTGCTCCTGGTGCTGTTCCTCCCCTTGTGCGCCCAGGTGTGGAGACCAGGCAGACTCCTACCCTACTGCTAATAATACATTTATTTGCCTTATAGCATGGAGAGGCTCTAACTGGGTTCAGAGGGGATGTGATATGTCAGTAGAGTATAGGTGGGTGCATGCCACCAAGTAGGAGGCAACAGTCCCTGGAGGATCTGGACACTGAAGATCTAAAACAGGCAATAAAGGTAAGTTTGTAATGTACTAATGAACTGAGTAGCCCCTTAACCAACACATTGGTATAAGTGAGAGCAGAACTTGTCTCTTTGGCCCAGATACACTCCAGATACACTCCAGTGAATCTAGAGTGCCAATGGAGTTACTCTAGATTCACACCAGTGTAAAGAAATAGTGTTAGAAACTGTCCCTTTGTCTTTCAATTAACTCCTCAAGCTGATGGTCTTCTGATTGAGTTGGTGATTCCAGCTTTGTCTTTTACCTCTTACTACAGACTACAATACAGTAGATCTGACTTTAATATCACAGAGAATGTTTAATTCTCCATACTGAAAATGTTCAAATATAGATGACTTTTCACCTTTCCTTGCTAGAGGCCAAATTCTTTTGAACAATGCTAAACCTTATTTAACCAGGAAGTCTTCAAAATTATGGAGTGCCCCCAAAGGTCATGAGTTCTGGGGCGACCTTGAAAAGTGACTTTTATCTCAACGGACATCCTGGTGGCTCAAGGCTTAAATAAATACATTTTAATACCTAACACTCCTAAAGGATATATACTCAGTGCCAAAGGTTATATACTTAGTGAAGCATTCTAGGCAAACATGCAGTGCTGGAAGACCTTGCATGCATTTCCTTATAATTAACAGGGATAATTCCTAATTAATAAATAAATGTTTTTGTTAGGGGGATTAGAAATTTGCAGTAGATATAACAGTTTTCCACAAAATTGTTTGTCACATGATCTTGCAATGATTTAATCAGACATATAATATAAAGCAAGAGACAGGGCCATGTTAATTAATATATAGGTCTGGTGATTTCAGAGGCGTTGTTTTGGACAGGCAGACAGGCAACATGGATGTCTTGGGCCACCCTGCAGAGGTGGGGGTGGAGTGAAGAGCTGGGTTGAGAGAAGGCCCACAAGTCTTTAATGGTAAGGCAGGACCTGTAAAGCCACCCAACAGACAGTCAGCTCTGCGAAAAGAGAGGTTGTTTCACAGATAAAATGCTGCAAACCTCTGATCTCTAAATGGAGATTGTGACTAATTGGCTAAGAATGTAGAGGTGAGTGGACTGCTTATAGGGACTCGACAGACCAAATGTATCCTCACTGTAATTCCATTGATTTAAATGGATTTAACCCTGGGATTAACTCAGTCGATAGGGTTGATTTGGCCCTGGTCAGATATAGGACCATAAGATAAAATTCTAACTAACATGTGGCTTCCTTTTAAAATACACCTTGGGCAGGCACTTCCACCATCTCCTGCCTCATACACACAAACTGCGTGGGCAGAAGTTTGTTGTTCTCCTTGTGGAATCATCCTATCCAATAACAGTTCGTTCAGGGTTAATTTTTCCCTTTAACAAAAAGAAGATGAGCCAGAAAAATTGCCTGGGTCACTATCAAACAGATATGAACCATACCAAGTAACATCATGTATAATGTGGGGGTTACTATGATGGGTGAGAGGTCTAAAAGTGACATCTCTGCCCTGATAGGACTGATGGAGCCGCTCTGCTTCACTTTAGCTTTCTCATGCATGCCACTAACAATAGGCCACGCACCAGAAAGCATGATGTGCTCACATACAGCCTGATCAAAAGCCCATTAAGTGCAAAGAAAGACTCACTGTGTGACATCAATGGGCTTTACGTCAGGTCTTTAGGGCTTGATCCTCCAAGGTTCTAAAAGGTGCTGAGCACCCTCAACTTCAGCAGTAGTCAAGTAACCTACGGGATCAAACCCTTAAAAATGTAAGCCTAAGACTTTAGGGCCTGACTCTGAAAGGTGCTGAATAGCTGCAGCTCCCATAGATTCCCTTGGGAGTTGTGGGTACTCAGAGTGGGATTCACAAGCAGGACATGGGTGCCTAAAGTGGCAGTTAGGGGCCCAAGTCCAACATTTAGGTGCCACAGGTGTTCACTAAACCCCTGTTCAGCTGCTGCCTAAAGTCCCTATATGCAGAGGCAATGCGTGGGGGCAGAGGGGGCATGCAGAGATTTGCTGCTTGGCTTGAACTGAGCATGTGGACACAGACTGAGCATGCTTAGTAACAGTGCTAAAGCCAGCTGCCCTCTCTCTGCTCTCTCCGCGTCCTCCTCCCCCACACTTTCAGCAGGCATGGGTCATCTCTGCGTACGTGTCTACATTTCTGATATTAAAGTCCCCCAGCAGCTCAGTGCCTAACTCATGGCTAAGCCCCAGCAGAATTCACAAAGCAGGCATCCCCCACCTATATTGCCTCCAGGGCCTGATTCAGTAGGCATGTTTAGAGCCTGGCTAAACCCACAAAGAGGAGCAGATGGTGGCCTGCCCATTATAACATTTGTCTCAATGGTTACAGCATTCCCCCCGGATGTAGGAGACCTAGGTTCAATTCCCCCCTTTGCCAGATGTAGAAGGAGCTGAACTCACGTCGTCCCCCTCCCAGGAGAATGCCTGAACCACTGAGCTACGGGGTATTCTGGAGCTAAGGTCTCTCAGTTGAAGCTCTTCCTCGGTGTATAAATTAAATAGGCATTGGAGCAGAGGGATGGGAACGAGGATCTCCCACAGCCCAGGTGTGAACCTAACCACTGGACTATAGAGCAGGGCCGGCTTTAGGACCTGCGGGGCCTGATTTGAATACCCGGCAGCGGTCCGGGTCTTCGGCGGCACTTCGGCAGCGGGGGGTCCGCTCCGCATCTTCCGCGGCACTGAAGAACCCCCCACCGCTGAAATGCCACCGAAGACCCCAAGGCGCGGGGGCCCTCTTACCCGCGGGGCCCTCTTACCCGTGGGGCCCGATTCCGGGGAATCGGGGGAAATGGCCTAAAACCAGCATTGCTATAGAGAGTCATTCGCGCCCTCTCCCTGGCCCAATGATGCCTTGGTTTTGCTCGATAAAGGACTGACCTGGCTTAGGCACCTAACTCCGGGAGAGGGTTCAGGCTGTGAATCCTGATTGGAGAGAGGAGTCTCCCTACAGCACACCCTCGGGGCATCTCAGGACCATCTGAAGGAAGGGTGTCTCATCAGTGCATTGTTGTTGAAATGCTGAAACAAGAACTAACGTTACTTCCTAGAGAACGACACTACCAGCCTTACCCCAAGTTGAGGAATACTTTACCCCTTCAGTAGTCACGTTGAAGCTACTCATACAGCAAGGTACTTCTCAACTAGAGAATGGGGATCCAAATCTGGCAGTTCAGGTTTTCTTTCAATATCTGTCATTATTAAGCATGATTGCAAATGCTTTGGTTCGTTTCACTTCAGAGCTCATTTCAAATAGGTCAGTGAATGGAGCTGTAATTACAAGGCAACCAGCTTGTCTAATAATTCAATGCCACTCATGTGTTGCACAAAAATTATACCTGCAGGTAGTTGCTCTAAATTCTGTTTGCAGTTCTATATGTTTTATATCCTACCAATTCATCAATCTGTTTATACACTGATGTTATACTTAGATTGATATTTAACTATCCAAAGAATCATTGACTTGAAAAGATTTGCTAATGACTGTCATTCAGTGATATGACAGAGTTTGCACTATCTGGAAAATTGTAATCACTTATTTGCAAATCATAGCCTTTCTTTCCTACACACACACTGAGAGAAAGAGAGAGCTAGCTGTTTCAGATATCACTAGGAACAGCTGGGATAGGCAAAGTAAATATAAGGATGTTGATTTGTAAAATCTCAACCAAGGGCTCCAGATATAAACAATTGTTTACAATATTTATTCATTTCTTACTTTCCGCTTCTATTGCCCCTTTTAGTTTCCTTTAAGTCCTCACCATCCCACCAGGTTTTCAAGATTTTAAAGCAATGTGAAATAAAGAAGGGAGTTGATCACTTTTGAAGCATAAGCACATTTTCCAGCTCTCTGTCAGAAATGTATAACTTTTAATATAAATTGTTTAGTAGCTTAGAGCTGGGACTCAATTGGCAGATGAGCTGTTAGCTGATCATTTCGAACAGTCTTTTTAAAATGTTGAAATACTTGCCCTGTTTCACCTCACACCCCTCTCCCAGGGCACGGCTAGAATAAAAGAGGACCAGTAAAGTCAAGATCTACAGAAGTTGTGGCGGGGGAGGGGAAGAAGAGGAAATGCAGTGGCTGAAACACACACAATTATTTATAGCTAGCAGAAAAGTTACAGTAAATGTTTTTAGAATTGATTCATAGGTGAAATGTTTTCCTCTCTCCTCACCACCGTTTATATTTAGATGCTTGTATGTATTATAGATGGGACTGATTCTGCTGCCTACTAAGGTTGCTATCATAAAACCGTGTTTTAGTTTGCTTATAACTTTGCCAAAGTCTAACCATTTTGGCTGAAATTTTCTGTGCTGGGTGTCTGCCTCAGGCAGAAAGTTTCTGGAGAATTTCAGCCAAAATTGTTCAGCTGTTTACAAGAACAAGGCTAGGGAAAATGTTGTTTTGCCCATTTGTCCATGTTAAAAAATTCTGGCACCCCCAGGACTTCTAAGGAGGCTAGGTGGTGTTAACAGCTGCCATCCTCCCTTGAGGTTGCTGCTGGGGAGGTGCAGCTTTAATTTATGGCAAGGGCTCTGTTAAGGTGATGCACTAAATCAGCGCTTCCCTTGGTTAGCAGGCACTGACATGCACAGGACAGAATTGGCCTGCCACTGCTATTGCCAACAGGTAGTTGAATTTGTGGCCGCTTTATGCTTCTGCACCCTGCTTCCCACCCCAGCTAACTTTCTACCTCTGGAATCCTGCGCCAAACTCTTTCCTAGTTTATAGTATCCTAGTCCAAGGAAATATGGCCAATGAGTATATATAGGCATTGTAGCTTACATATGTGCATTGCACAGCTCTAGCTGTATGTTTGTATATGCAGTGAAACCCATCACCAAATTGAGATTTTCAGATCTGGATCCAGACACGTTTCTCCAGATAGGGAGTGGAATTCAGATCCAGGCACAGGCTCATCCATAATGGAAACAACACTGGGTGCTATTTAATATTCCCAATCTAGCTTTTTATAATGCAAAATGCTGATACCTTGGTGATAGGGTTGGTCTAAATGGCTAGACAACTCGAGTTGGAAGTTCTCACTGAGCCATGAACTGTCGGTGAAAAGGCTATTTAGCTATTACTTATAGAGCTGGTCAGAAAATTTTTGTTGAAAGGGTTTTTTTTGTTGGAAAAAGCTGCTTCAAGAAAAGTGAAACTTCCTGCAAAAGAAAAAAATGAAAATATTTCTGTTTTGGAAAAATTTTGTTTTGGAAAATTTGAAAATTTTATTTCAAGTTTTATTGTATGAGTTTTTTCATTTATATTTATTAATTTTACATTTATTATTTTATGACATATCAGTAGTAGCAATGCATGATAATAATATGCAGTACTACTACTGACATCATTATATCACATATAAATAACAGAATATTTCAACTATTATTTTATTTTTCAAATCATTTAGGGCACCTGCTACTTAGTACTGATTGAAACTTCTTTTGTAGATCAGTTCTTCTTATTGGTGTGTAATAAGACACTTTCACATCCCTGGAATATGAAGAGGTACAGGAAATGCAGACCTCTCTAGGGCTACATCCAAGATCGAATGTATGGTAATTCAGTCCTTAGCCTCTTTGCTGAGACAGCCCCCAAAAGTGTTAATTGTAGTAGTTTTTAGAGGAGTGGGTGTTTATCATTAGAAATTATGTTGTACAGGAGATGAGACTAGATAGCACATTGGTCCCTTTTCTGTATCTTTTCCACTATATCTTTTTTGAGGTGTGGCAACCGGAACTGCACACAATATTCAAGATTTGGGCATACCATGGATTTCTATATTGGCATTATGATATTTACTCTCTTATTATCTATCCCTTTCCTAATGGTTCCTGACATTGGATTGGCTTTTTTGGACTGGTGCTGCACATTGAGCAGAATTATCCACAGTGACTCTAATATTATGTTTTCCAATGTGCATTACTTTGCATTTATAAATATTGAACTTCATCTGCCATTTTGTTGCCCAGTCACCCACTTTTGTGAGATCCCTTTGTAACTCTTCAGTGTCTGCTTTAGACTTAACTATCTTGAGTAATTTTGTATTCTCTGCAAACGTTTCCACCTTACCATTTACCCCTTTTTCCAAGCTGAAAAGTCCCAGTTTATTAATCTCTCCTCATATGGCAGCCATCCCATACCCCAATCATTTTTGTTGCCCTTTTCTGAACCTTTTCCAATTCCAATATATATTTTTTCAGATGGGGCGACCATATCTGCACACAGTATTCAAGATGTGGGTGTACCATGGATTTATATAGAGGCAATATGATATTTTCTGTCTTATTATCTATCCTTTTCTTAATGATTTCCAACATTCTGTTTCCTTTTTTGACTATCGCTGCACATTGAGTGGATGTTCTCAGAGAACTATCCCCAGTGACTCCAAGATCATTTTCTTGAGTGGTAACAACAAATTTAGATCCCATCATTTTATATGTATTGTTGGTATTATGTTTTCCAATGTGCATTGCTTTGTATTTATCAACATTGAATTTCATCTGCCATTTTGTTGCCCAGTCACCCATTTGTGAGATCCTTTTGTAGCTCTTCGCAGTCTGCTTGGGACTTAACTATCTTGGTAGTTTTGTATCATCTGCAAATTTTGCCACCTTACTGTTGACCCCTTTTTCCAGATAATTTATGAATATGTTGAATAGGACTGGTCCCAGTACAGGCCCCTGGGGGACACCATTATTGATCTCTCTCCATTCTGAAAACTGACCATTTGTTCCTACCCTTTGTTTCCTGTGTTTTAACCAGTTACTGATCCATGAGAGGACCTTCCCTCTTATCCCATGACTACTTAGTTTGCCTAAGAGCCTTTGGTGAGAGACCTTGTCAAAGGCTTTCTGGAAGTCCAAGTATTATATCCACTGGATCACTCTTGTCCCCTCAAAGAATTCTAATAGCTTGGTGAGGCATGATTTCCCTTTACAAAAGCAGCGTTGACTCTTCCACAACAAATCATGTTCATCTAGGTGTCTGACAATTCTGTTCTTTACTATAGTTTCAACCAATTTTCCTGGTACTGAAGTTAGACTTACCAGCCAATAGTTGCCAGGATTGCCTCTGAAGTTTTTTTTTTTTTTCTAATTGGCGTCACATTAGCTATCCTCCAGTCACCTGTAGAGAAGCTGATTTAAATGATTGGTTACATACCACAGTTACATGCCTCAGGAGAGCATAGTTCTAGTTCAGTTACCCCTTCATGCCCCCATTTTCCCCTATGGGTGGAGTTCCCTGGCAGACTACGACTAGACATTGATGCTTTGGGGTTCAACCCAGACCAGGAAGGGCCTGAAACTCTGGATGCCTTAAATGCTATGCTGCTGTGGCTCAAACCCTGACACCAACAGCCAACCTAAGGGCATGCAGGTCACACACTGGCATCCACTGCCCAGTTACTCTTTGCAGGGAGACCCCAACACTGTCCCAGTCCCAAATTTTCCCCAAACTGACAGTCCTATGGATGTCCAAACCTGCCCCACCCTCCCCACCACCGCACTCACTGAAATTAAGTTCTTTGCTTCTTTAAAGAGACAACAGACTGAAGCTCGTTAATTTAACTGGGGTTTGACAAACACTCTTATTTCATTCATAGCACTGAACTGGTTTATAGTAAAAGTAAAACAAGTGTATTTGACAAAAGGACATAGAATTAAGTGATACCAAGTATAAGGAATAAAGATAAAAAGGGTTACAAGCACACAAAAAGTAAACACATGCTTCTAAGACCAAAACTTAAATCAGCAAGTTCCAGTCTTTGCTTAAGCAGGTTTCTCACCTAAACTCAGTTCCAAGAAACTTCAATCGCCTTCATTGACGGATCCACTTTTTTCATATGTGCAAGAGTTCTGGCCTCTTGTGTCTGCCCAGTAATGGGTAACTATGGGGTTCTTTCTCCTTCTTTTTATATTCCAGTAAACCTTTGAAATGTATTCTTTGAAAAGTGAGCCCAGACAAAGCTTCTCTCGCCCGCTGCAGTGTAGATGCCATCCTGTCTTCCCCAAGTTCATCGACCCTGCTTCAAGAGGCGGGAAGGCATCCTGGAGGTACAGTTTCCACCCACCCATCCTGATGGTTAAGTATTCCTCTTTCCCCACCTGCTCCCCTGATGGCTTTGTTTAGCTTGTATGTAAATGTGCTTTTCTTTGTCTTTGGTCACACCTTGTTTAATTTACATCAGAGACACATTCAAGCAAGTGGAACCACATTCCTTTGCCTGAAACAGGCTTTCCAAATACATTTTAAGAATACATTTGCAGCACATACCTATAAAGTCCTTGGTGGGTTTACATACACCACACAAGGATTTTTGAGACCAGCGTGTTACCAGTTTGGGTATGATACCTTACATGACACCTTTTAGATACAGATTATGACAACAGTGTGTTAGGTATAGTAAGTTGTGTCAGGCCTGACAAGAGCTGCTGACACAGAGTAGTGAACCACCAACAGGCCTGTGTCACAGACACCTATGATGCACCTCAAATCATGTTGTTCCCATGATGCCTTAAATGCCTCAGACAGAGTGGAGATTGCACCTGAACTACAACGCCCAGGAAGCCCCACAGCATAGGCAGATGCAGTTTAATGTCAAACTGACCCAAAGATCAAATATTTGGTTTTGATTTTACTGATGGAAAATTGAAAAAAATTCAGCAAAATCCCACAGAACATTTCGCTTTGCAGAAACTGCATTTTCTGTCAGAAAAATTGTTCTGATGGAAAATTCCCATCCAGCCTCCACTCCTACTGCCAAATCATGAACTTATTTTCTGCATTTGGGGTAGGCTGTACAACCCACAGCAAGTAGTCAAACAGGACTGTCACATGCACTGCACCTTTGCTCCTGCAGCATCAGTGCCATTTGTCTTATCTATGGCAACAATTAGAGTCCCATGACAGCTACAGCGACTGGGTCTCAGCCAGTCGGGAGCTGCAGATTGTCTCCCTTACAGCAGGAAATAAGGCAACTGTCCAAATCACAGGAGAAATGGGAGGAGGAGGGGGAGGAGAGGGATGAGCTTTCTGGAACCTTTACTTTCCATAGATATGCTTTTTATTTTAACAATGGGAGTAAATCAAGTACAGGAACCAGGAGTAATATGAAGCAGTATAAAGATCTGCTACAAGATTTTGCTTTAATACATTCTCTCAGACAAAAGGTTAAATTACCATTTGAATGCCATGGTAGAAGAGCTAATAATGTTGATTTTATGTTCCATAAAAATTAAGGATCTTGCCTCTTGGTAATACACAGTCCTTTCAACTTCAATTAAGGGAAGTGTGGTTCCAGTCATTTATACTCTAAGGTTTCTTTCTTTTTACCACCCAAGAATTGTTTCCTCCAACCACTTTCATGATCCTTTTGTGAATTTCCACTGGCGGTGCAGAATGGCTGAATCTGTGGCCAGAATGCTGTGTTAAAGTTACACTGCAGCTGTACTTTTAGATCTTAGTTAAAATATACCAAGTTGTTTATGACTTTCAGCTTCTGGGGCTTTGGAGAAGCTTGAGCCCAAATCCTGGAGGTGAATGAAAATTATATGCCCTGGAACATAGAACCTTCCAAGACAGGCTTTTTGTACTAGGTGAATGACAACTGAAAATGAGATCTCCCTTCCGATTAACAGCTCATATTTTCATCGCCATTTAGAATTTCTTTAGCTATCTAGGAAGGTTATCCTGCAGACTTTCCAAGCCTCCAAGTATAAATAACTGGAACACTAAGGAGGAAATCAAAACAAATGCATATTTGTCTTCAGAACTGACAACAATGTTGAGTGGAAGAAGATAAACACTGTACTGGTAGCAAAATGAATAGCAGTCGTTTAAAACAACAGAGCCAGCAAACACCATTTCCTTAAAAGATTTGTGAATTATGGAGCATAAAACAACTTGTCAGTGCTATAGGTTATGTGTGAAAGGAATTTGTAGAAGTTTGGATGGGGATGCTTGCCCAGAAGCACTCTGCCCAGTGCTTCCCCTATCCTCGCCCTAGTCAGCTCTGAGCAATAAAATAGATCAAAGACACCTAGGAGCATAGGAATTGCCATGGTGGGTCAAGATTAGGGTCCTTCTAGTCCAACAACCTGTCTCATGAGAGAGGGGCAGAACCAGCTTCTTCAGAAGAAAGTGCAAAGAGCCCTGCAGAAGATAGTTATGGGGTAACCTGCTCACAGGGACAGTTTCTTCTAATCCCCATTAGTTAGAGGTTAGTTGATGCCCTGAAATGTGAGAGTTTAATATGCCTTCTGAAACTCTTGCTGCATTTTTACATCTTTACCATTGCAACTCTGGATATTTTTATTATTCAGAGTTGTTAATCATGTTTATTGTGGTAGAGGCAAGGGACCAACTGAGAATGAGGTCCATTGTGCAAGGTACTGCACAAACAGTTTCGTAGACAGTCCCTGCTCTGAAAAAGTGAGAGACTTACAGAAGAAGAAGTGTCCCATTCATTTCTGAATCCTGTAAAGCTCTTGGCCTCAGTGACAATGAGTTCCACAATCTAATTGTGTGTTTTGAGAAAACCTCCCAGAAATGGAGGGCCAACTGTGGGACTTTAATTGCAGTGTGCCCATACCATTAGAGTGCTCTACCAAAGTAAAGGGGCTTTAAAATGGAAATGAATTAACACTGACACATACTTTAAGTCCCCTTTACACTGCCACAGTGGTGTAAAGAGGCCTTAATGTAAATAAGAACCAGGCCTTTGAGAATGTCAAACTTTCATTGCAGTGCATGGGCTGTAAGTATGCCGATCCCTTTTATAAGCAATATTTATCTCAATCCTTGCATGCTGCATTGATTAAAGGAAAAAATGGACAATTATCCAGACACCAATCATATATGGTGGCATTTATTTCTATCCTAGATATTTCGAAAGCATCTGTGCAATTAAGCACAGAGCTGTAAATAGGATCAGATAACTCACCGGAAGGATTCTTGCTTAGATGGACAGAATTTAGCAAATAGTTATATCTGGGGTCATGAAGGAATTTCCCCCACAGCATATTAGCAAGAACCTTAGGTCTTTTTCTAACTTTTTCTGGAAAAAAAAGAATGGGAATTAGGATTAGGGGAGCATGGTTCAACAAAACCTAGTCCTGCATCTGTCACCTGTAGCAATGACAGGAAGGGAAGGAATGTTCAGGAATAGATGTTTTAATAGCAAAGGACAACGTTTACTCATAATGGCAAAGGACAAAGGTTACCCTACTAGACCATTGCAGGAGTGGGACCACTGACTCTAATGATATTTTCCATCAGCTAAAATCGAGAAATGAATTTAGTCTATCATTGTTCATTGGCAGGCCAGGAAATGTCTTCTCCACCCCTATCGGGACAGCAGTGAGTTCTGACTATAGCCTGGAGCAGATCCAAGCAAGGGTATATTCCCCAATTATTTCCAATCCCCAAACTGAGCTAAAAAAAAAAAAAAAGAAGAAGTTCTCAGTCACATACAGCTAAGATATATTGCTCAGTTACAACACAGTCTGTTTGATCTTTGCTCTGTGCGTAAAGCACCATTTCAGGGTTGCTGGGCAGCTCTGTTTTCCTTCCTTTAGAAATAGAGATGGATTCATTTAGAATCGTGGGCCACTGAGATGGGAGCTCAGGTGTGGCAGAAATGGCAGGTGGCTGGAGCTGACTTGACAGCAATTAAATGTACAAATCTTTGATTAGGCTCCCGGGAATGGAGTCATTAGCCACACTGAACAGACCAGCTTGCTTTCCACTGCCTCATTAGTTGCAATACTGATGTTACTTTAAAAAGCCTGGAAGGAAAAAAAAAAAGCCTCCCACACAGAATTAGGAAAGTTGAGTTTCAGGGGAAAAATAAGCTTAAGTAAGCATTTTCTAGCTGAACAAACAGGTCTTGGCTTTTCTGCACGGTCATTGACACAAAAGCTGCACTGAGAGATAGCCCCATACCTAGTACCATAAGCAGCACATTCACAGAGATCAACAAGTTTCATTTGACCATTCAAATCTAGTCAAGGACCCAGAAAGTAGTTTGCTACCACGTATTATTATTTCCAAATCTTGGTGCATTTAGAAGCATACGTCACTGCAAGTGGAGACTCTTGGCCAGCAAGACTATAGAGTTATTGAGGCTAAATGCAACATTGGTGTAAATCAATTGCCTTCGCTAGTGGGCTTAAACCAGGGATCAAACTGGCTCCTTGACTATTTACCCCCTATAACATGACTGGTAAAAAAGAAGGCTGTGATAACCTGCTTCTGGTGTGAATCACAGTTCCCATCCCCACTGTGTTTTTCTCTACCTCCACCTTTGCTGTTTAAACCACAGTGACCCATTTTAATTAGCTAAGCTAGTTTCTCTCCATCCTCCATTTTGATTTTTTGGATACAATTGAGAAAAACGTGAATCTGAATAAATCTAATTTCGTCCCCTCATTCACTCAGCAGCTCTCATGCTGATTCCCATTGACAGGTTCAGCACAGAGCAGCTCACACACGCCTCAGTCACTGGGGTGGTTTCTAAGGCCTCCAACTGCCACAGCTGACATCAGGGATAGTAAGCAACAGACAGCACAACCAAAGCAAAGAGAAGGGCTGGAATTGTCAATGGCAAAACTCCCATTGATTTCAATGGGGCCAAGATTTCACCCGCGACGTCTGTCCAATGCCATCTATTTTACAGTTTTCTAAGTTGGGCTCAGAAACAGTGTAATAGAAATAACAAAATGGATCCTCCACTTCCTCAGTGTTAACAGGAGAGGTTGAACAAGCTCCACCCCAGAGTACTCAATAGTCATGTGGTCAGGGCACTCATTGTGGAGGTGAGAAGCTTGGGGACTTTAACCTGGGTCTCACACATCCTAGCCAAGTGCCCTGATCCTGGATTACTGACTGTAATGAGGTGGGGAATCTCTCTTGAGTGGTTTTTACAATAAAGGGCTGATCCGGCTTAGACAGCTAACTCTGGGAGAGGGTGCCTGAGATTCCAGAGTAGAGATTGACAAGCTAGAGGGAGGTGCCTATCAGGCATGTAAGGCCCAGATCAATGGGAGTTAGGCACCTCAGTACCTTTGTGAATCTGGGGCTTATACCCCTTTCCTCTGCATTTCACTCCCAGCTAGCTAGGCAGCTCCTCAGCATGCTGACTTCTGAGAATCCCTTTCTTAGGTGTCTAATCCCGCCCCCTGCATTGTACAGAGAGCCTGGGCACCTAACTGGGGGCTGAGGATCCCACTTGGCAGCACAGCCCCACAGTGTTCAGCATTGCAATGCTGAACACTCTAACAGCTAAGTCTCTTTGTGGCTCTCCCCCTAAGTAATTTGCCAAAGGTAACACAAGAAGTCTGTGGCAGAGGAGGGAATTGAACATAGGTTTCCCACGGCCCAGGCTAGCAGCCTAACCATTTGGTTAGTTTCACCAGAGATGTAGTCATCTCATCTGTCAACCACCATTATTTTATTTCCCAAAACTACAATGCTTGAACCACAGTGCAGTGTTAGCTTAGTTGGTAGCACACCCTGGGGTTATTTTATTTTATTTTATTCATGCGATCAACAGACTTCCATACAGAAACATAAGGCATGCTGTCAAAGAAATAGACAATAGATGGACATTGGAAAAAACATTCCAGAAAATGAGAAGTGAAGAGGAGCAGGAAAAAATGGAGGAATGGACCATTTAAAGAGGAAGGAGGAGAAAATCAGAAAGCACCAACCATCCTCTAAACTCTTATGTGTTGTTTTTTGTTTGTTTCCCTTTTTCCACAAGGGAGATCTATTCAACTGTGGAATGATCTTCTAAGGGAATCAGGGAAATCCCCATTTAAATGTAGATTGTACAGAGCACGAAAAAATAGACATCAGAGATTCATCGGGCCACGGCAAAGAGTAACTATGGGCAAAATTTTCAAATATGCCTAGAGGCTGGATTTTCAAAGGCATTTAGGCACCTAAAGATGCCAATAGGTGATTTACAAAAGCACCTAAGCAGGTTGCGTGCCTAACTCCCATTGAAAGTCAATAGAAGTTAGGCACCTAACTCACTTAGGATCAGTTAACTCACCTAACTGATAGTAGTGCCAGAAGCTGTAGTGTAAACAAGAGGGGAAGGCGTTTTATCACCATGTGCTCCTACCTGGCTCTGGGCTTAGATGACCTGGTGGTAAAAATGCCTGCTCCACACAGTTGTAAATTGTGTTTTTAATTTTCCTATGGGAAGGAAGGCCCGGTAGAATTAATGTTACTGCTGTGGTCAGCTAGGCAAGTAGTTCTCAAACTATGAGCCTTGGAGTATTGGCTGGTAGTCGGGAGCATGCAATGTTTTCCGAAACAAGTGCTGTTGGAGTGAGGGCATTGAGAGGTGAGGTGGAGCCATACAAGTGAGTAATCAACAGAAACAGTTGGACAACCCAGCAGCAGTGTTAAACAAGTCATGGCATAGCTTGGTGTGCCCAAGGTTTTACTAACCCCCCACTACAAAACTGGGATGGGTCCCACATGGATTGCCAGTTGGCTGCCCAGCTGCCCATTTGCTGCATTGCTCCTTGGTGTCTAGTTAGACATGGTTGGGGTGGGAGGAGATGGGAGGGGGGGCTATTTTTATTCATGTTACATTTCCTACTTTAATATTTTGTTTTTACAACTCGTGGCCTTGCCTGCCCCAGCAGTTCTGGCCTCTGCAGCAAGCTGTGTTGTTCCATTTATGTCAGCGGTTGGTCTCGTCTCTTTGCCCCTGCAGGAAGGCTTTTGTTTCATGTCTTTCCTCCCCTGCTGCACATTGCGTTGGTCAGGCAATTTGCCACGTGTTCCCAAGCGGTCTTTTCCGCTTCTCTACTGAGCCAACCTCTAGCCTTGCTCCCCATGCAAACATTCATTAGATGCTTCAGTCACAGATGCTATGGCTCGCTCCCATGTTTGATCATAGTGTGTTGTGTGATAAGAGGGTGGGCACTTGGATTACAGCCAGTCCAAGCATTATGGTTTGCTCTCATACACTGTTTACACTTGTGACATTTTCTCCTTTTGATTCTCATCTATGTAATGTTGATACAGGAGGGTGGCCATCTGGATTCCTGCCTCTTCAGTTACTGGATCTTAATTGCAAATCTTTGATTCTCCTAGACTTGCTTCTAAAACTGCTTGCTGGTGGGCTGCCCTACTCAAGGGGCTCTGCTTTCCCTGCAGAAGAGGCTCAGATTCCATTTCGCATTTGTGTCTCTTGCTGCGTGGGGTGGACAGGGAGACCCTTGGACACAATGAGCATTTAAGGGGTAGCTATGCTTTCTGTCACGCATCCGTTACACATTCAGACAATTAAAAAGTGATATCAACCCATAGGTGCCAACTCCGTGGGTGCTTCAGAGCTGGAGCACCCATGTAAAAAATTAGTGGGTGCTTAACACCCACCAGCAGCCATCTTCCCCCTCTGCCCCCCTCCCCCAGTGCCTCCTGCCTGCCAGCGGGCCTGCCGATCCCTCTCCCAGCACCTCCCACTCAGCACAATCAGCTGTTCCACGGCATGCAGGAGGCGCTGGGGGGAGGGGGAGAAGCATGGATGGGGCGTGCTCAGGGGCAGGGGCGGAATGGGCAGGAAGAGGCAGGGTGGGGATGGAGCCTTGGGGGAAGGGTGGAGTGGGGACGGAGCCTGGGTTGAGCATCCCTGCAAAAGGAGGAAAGCGGTGCCTGTGCATCAACTGGTAATTGATTGAGGTCTATCTAGTCCTCCTGAGTGCAAAGGAGGATAGCCATGCTGTAGGAGCCTGAGTTAAGTGAAGGAGATTAATTTGAGGGGGAGACACACACCCAAAGAAGCAGAGGGGGCCCAATTAAAAAGATTCATTTTAATTAGAATGGGAGGTGCTGTCTCACTGTTGAAGTCTTAAGAAGGCAAAGAGTCTTGTATTGATGTTTTTATTACCCAAGCTAATACTTCCATTTCACAGAGAATCTATCCAGTATGGATCTTGGTGCAGGACAAAGGAGGGAGGCAAGCCACCTAACTTGGTATACTAAGGCATACACCCCTGTTCCCTGTCCTTTGACTGCCCTGACCCCTATCCACACCTCTGCCCCCAGACAGGCCCCCCGGGACTCCCATGCCTATCCAACCCCCCCCCCGCTCCCTGTACCCTGACTGCCCCGACCCCTGTCCACACCACCGCCCCTAACCGTCCCCCAGGATCCCACCCCCTATCCAGCCCCCTCTGCTCCCTGTCCCCTGACCCCTAACAACACACCCCGGGACTCCCATACCTATCCAACCATCTCCTGCTCCCTGTCCCCTGACTGCCCCCAGGATCCCCTGCTCCTTATTCAACCCCCGCTCCCTTACCATGCTGCTCAGAGCAGCAGGAGCTCACAGGCCCGCCGCCCAGCCGGAGCCAGCCATGCCGCCCACGCTGCCTGGCACACTGAGGCTGCGGGGGAGGAGGGACAGCAGAGGAAGGGCCGCGGGCTAGCTTCCCCAGCCGGGAGCTCAAGGGCTGGGCAGGACGGTCCCATGGGCCAGATGTGGCCCGCGGGCCATAGTTTGCCCACCTCTGACTTAGGGGGAGAGCTGCCCACATAGCTGACATGGGAACATTTTTGCCCCCCACACTTGTCAATTTTTTTTTTATTTTTTCAACCAGCTCCAGGTGCTACCTCTACTCCCCAATAGGGATTCCGAGCCATGGTAAATGAGCTCCTCAGAAACCTCAGCAGCCCAGTTACATCCACATTAACCCAGTCACAGCAGAAGTCCCAGTGAAGTCTAAGGAACTACTTGGAGAAATAAAGGCTGCCCACTGTGAGTACCAAGTCCATAAGTGGAGCCTAATGAGTTGAGCCTGACAACACCCTGGAGAGCAGTATTATTAGCTCCAGTTTATGGATGGGAAAATTAAAGCACAAAGAGGTTAAGTCATGTGCTCAAGTTCACACTGGGAGTCTGTGGAAGGCTGGTCTTAGAACTCACATTGTCTGACTCCCCATCCTGTATCTTAACCACAAAACCATCCTTCCTTTCTGTAAAAATAGCACTGAGAAGCTGGCTGCCTCCTCTGTGCTCATGCCAACATATTGACCAAACTTAGGCGGCTCACTAAGGACCATTTAAAAGACACTGTACTCCCATCCATGGTTTGGACATTGCTGCTGTCCTTCCTCTCACTGCCTCTCTTCTCTGCCACAGTGACACACAGGCTCCCTGCCTGATCTCTGCTTCCACTCTACCCCCGGTTTCACACACTTGGGGACCACTCCGATGGGCTTCGAGACCCCTGCTTTCACCCCAGGCTGCAGAACAGCACCACTTCCTCTCAGCCTGGGGCCCTCCTCAACCAGTGGAGGGTTTTGCTGTAAATGTGCAATAAGCTAATGAATCACAGGAGCAGTAGGTTCTTGTTTACTGACACTTTAGCACAGTAAAGAATTATTTACACAGTCATTTGTAAGATATTCAAAGCCTGGCTGCCAGTTAACACAAGCTCAGCACAGGGCCCACTGGCTTCCTTTTGACTCAGCGGGTAGACATGCCACCCATAGACGATGAAGGCCGCAGGTGAAGCTTCAGCTACAATCATGCACAGAACACACACTCAGTGACTCTAGCTCCCAGATTCAGGACTCCAGTAATTTCTTCAGTTCCTTCTGGTGTTTGACTACCAGTTTGGCAGGAACAGAGTCCATGAAAAAGGGGGTGATTAAAGGATTAATATTCCTACCGCTCAGTCATAAAAAAGATCTGAATTGTAATTCTGAATAATTTAAATTATGCTTAGCACTAATTCAGAAGCATGAATTACTGTTGAAATTTAGAATGCTGCATATCAACATTTTAATAGCAGCAACCTGGTATTGTGGCAGAAGACTACAGTGTAATTGGTTTAATTATGGTGCTATTGACTAAATCCACCCCAGAAATTTAACATTTTATGTGCCCTATAGTGCAATGAGTAATGCTATATACCTCACTGTATTCATCCAGAACCATGAATTAGAGCTCGGTTACAGAACATAACACCACACCCAAGATTGTTTTTTTTCCAGTTAGGTATTAGGTCCGACCACAGTTCAGCCCTGGGTGATGCAGCTAACCACAAGTTTGAGGGTGGAAATAGACCAATTCTTTCTTTTGCTAGGGGAGTTGATGTTCATTGTTCATTTTAAAAATCAATCTATGAACCTGCCACACCTTTTAGACTACATACTGCAGAAAACTATGCACTTCTAAGGAACTGCATTGATTAAATTCTACATAGTATTCATTGTAGAACAGTAGCTTCTAAGGTACATGGCCCTATTATCCAAAGAATTCTTTAGACTTGTACTCAAAGACAGCCCCTGCCCTAGATGTATCCAACCTACTTTTCAGGGTCCAAACATACATGCTTAACTGGGTAGATCTTGTAGATTTATTACCAGCTAGCAATGAGAGGGACCTGAAGCAGTCTGGTGATGCACCCAAAAGTGGGAATGATTATTATTTGTATTACAGTAGCAGCCACACTATGCTAGGGGCTGTAGAGCTAGATCAGGGGTCGGCAACCTTTGAGAAGTGGTGTGCCAAGTCTTCATTAATTTAAGGTTTCGCATGCTGGCAATACATTTTACATTTACAGGGGCCCGCAGCCAGAACCCCAGACTGGCAGCGTGCTGAG
>NW_020664490.1:14050839-14081070 GCF_002925995.2 Terrapene triunguis
GCAGCGTGCTGAGCGGGGCCGGCGGACGGAACCCCAGACTGGCAGCGGGGGTCCCAGCTGCCGGTCCTGCTCAGCCCGCTGCTGGCTTGGGGTTCCCCCGGCTGGCAGAGTGCCACTAAAAATCAGCTTGCATGCTGCCTTTGGCACGCATGCCGCAGTTGGCTGACCCCTGTGCTAGATGGAAAGACACTGTCCCTGTGCCAGAGGGCTCACAAATCTAAATAGACAAAAATATATCAGTTGTCCTCAGCTGCCCCTCAACAGTGCTTAGTACAGTAAAGCCCTGGCCTCTAGAAACTATCATAATACAAACAAATAATAAAAATCCATTGCCAGTCTGTGGTCCAATCATCTACAAACCCCTAGTTACTTTAGTAATTTTTGGAACCCACTAAAACCTTCATTCTCGCTCCCATCCTCCAACCTTCTCATTACCCCGTCTCTTCCCCATAGCATCCTACTGAGACTCATCCCACTTCCCCTGCACAGGTCATTCCCAGCCATTGCCCACTTATTGCTTTAAACCATGTCACTTAAAAATAGAATAGTGAACATGCCTTGCTGCCTAGGTTCTTACCACAACATCCTCCCACAACTATACCCACTGAACAAGTCCCCCTAACTCTCCAGAACTCTTGCTGTGGGTGAAGAAGTGGGGGAAGTTTCCTCTTGCTGCCTTTGCTTGTTGTGTGTCCCAAGGACAGGACCAAAAGGCAGCATGACCAATGTTCAAACCATGTGTTGCACGTTGTAACCTCGCTGAGGTTCTGGGGCTGGAAAGGCAGCTGGTTCCTCTTCTCCTGGCAGCCAAGGGTGCTGGAACAATTTTTATAGTGGGGGTGCTGATGATGAAAACCATGTATTTGGTGTTTATTATTACTACTTCAAGCCAGGAGGTGCAGTAGCACCCCTAGTTCCAGCACTACTGCTGGCAGCTGCTGTGAAAGTTTTCTCCGATCTCTCCTCTCCTCCCACCTGGTTATAGGAAGGGTGGACTAGATGGGGGCCTTGTGCCAGTGGATGGGGGGAGGTCACTAAACTTAGGCCCAGGTCCAGAGAATAAGGAGATGTTCCCTGACTTCCTCTATTCTTCTCCTGCTCAGCAACAGCTGAGGAAGTTCCCCTTTTTTATCTGGACCTCAAGATTTTGAGCAAGTTGAAAATAACAAATAGCCTTTTTTGAGATGTTTCAAGTGTTCCATTTCTGATCCCATCCAAAACTAGGACAGGAGAAAATGCAGATTGGGTCTAGATAGAGTTTTGGGCAAAGGCTTCATTTGCTTTGTATTTTATATAGACCAGTTCACCATTTCTAGAAACAGCTGTATGCAAGGATCCTTCAACCAACAGAAACAGCCCTCAACACAGAGCTCTCTCAACCCCTCTTCTTTCTGAAGACGAATTTGGGACCTGGATTGTCAGACCTGTGTGGAAACCCTCCTTATCTGCCTGAGTCCTGCCAAACACACGTGCTTCATCATGACATTAAAGCTTCAAACACAGGGGCATCAATACAGACAGGACAATGCAGGATTTGGCACAGAGGACCAGCAATGAAAGAGTTTAAAAAATGCCTCAGTCTCCCAGTGATACTAAGTGTGGAGTGTGTAAAGGTTAATGGTTTCTAAATATTCAGGAGTAATAAATGATCTAAGTAGGTTTCTGGTGGTACCTCATGTTCTAGCACACACACAAGGATCTGCACTATTAGAGAAGAATGTGACAGAGGAGAAAAGATAGCTTAAAAGGCTTAAGATAATATGCCTCATCACTAGTAATTAATTCTCTTTATTTAGAGACACTGTCAACTTAATGAATCAGGAAAGAAAAAAAGTATCCATTAAAAACAGGCCCTTTCACTGTAGCTGCCCTATTCTGATCCTATAAAAAGACCACTGGAAAGTTGGCTGTGAAGGCCAGGCATCTGGAAAGTGAAGACCAGAGACTTGGAGTGAAAAGTTTGGCACCTTAGCACAGCTGCTCTCACTGAATGAGTAGGAGCTAGTGGTGGAGTTTTTATTATACACTGGAATGCTATCTGATAACAAAGCACTTATCAAGTGGTATCAGATAGGCAAGGTTCCAGAGAGGGGATAGGTCAGAGGTGGGCAAACTACGGCCCGCGGGCCACATCTGGCCCACGGGACCATCCTGCCCAACCTTTGATTTCCCAGCCGGGGAGGCTAGCCCCTGGCCCCTCTCCTCTGCAGCCTCAGTGCGCCGTGCCACCAGCGCTCTGGCCCGCCGCTCCTGCCGGGCAGCACAGGCAGCGTGGCTGGCTCCGGCCGGGCGGCCGGCCTTCCCTACCTGGTCCTCCATACAGCTTCGCAATGCCGATGTGGCCCTTAGGCCAAAAAGTTTGCCCACCCCTGGGATAGGTGATAGCACAGCAAGCAACAATGAGAACAGGCCCTTATAAAAAAAAAATCAGACAAATCTGGCAACTGTCATTGTTCTTCATGGGGCAAACATCAGATACCCTGCTCTAGTTTAGTGGCAGCAATATATAAAGTTATGGTCCCTCCACCATTTATTATTAGTCATAGGTCTGCAATTCATCTACCAATTCTCTGCTCTCACACAGCCCTACACTTCTGTTTTGCATTGACACTGCGTACTTCAGCACTTAGGGCTCAATTCTGTAAGGTGCTGAACACAGGCTCTGACCAGTAAAGGACTTAAGCATGTCCACAGAGATAAATATACTTATATACTGCCCTGGCAGCAAGGGATGAGGAAGCCATGTACCACCCAGGCTAGGAGGATCACAGCCACCACTCCCAAGAGGAAATGAAGGGTGGTGGCGTTCAGTGACTCCCTCCAAGGGGACAGAAGTACCCATCTGCCGGTCTGACATGACATCCCAGGAGATGTGCTGCCTACCAGTAGCCCATATCCAAGACATTATAGAAGGATGGCTGAGGATCATCTGGCTCTCTGACTACTACCCCATACTGCTCACCCAGGGGGGCACTATTGGTACTGAAAGATGGGACACAGAGCAGATCAGAAGTGACTTCAAGGCTCCAAGAGTGAGGGTGAAGGAGCTGGAGACAGAGGTGGCATTTTCATTGATCCTTCCAGTCAAGGACATGGACCCAGGCAGAGACAGACACATCCTGGAGGTGAATGCATGGCTGAGTGGATGGTGTCACCAGAAGGGTTTTGGCCTCTTTGACCATGGGATACTATTCCAAGGACTGCTGAACAGATATAGGGTCCACCTATCAAAGAAGGGGAAGAGTATCTTCAGATCCAGCTAAAGCCCACCTCACTAGGTTAGCCTAAACTAGGTTTGATGAGGGCAGGAGACAAAAGCCCACAGGTAAGTCCAGAACACAGAGACCTGGGTGAATTGGGGGAGGGGAGGAGGAGGGAATTATGGGCAATCGTATCAGGGACAAAAGAGTGACAGCAGAGGTCGACTGAGTGCTGGTGCCTCTTCCTGGCCAGATGTGGCAGCTCTCTTTCTGCTGGGTTCTCCTGCCAGTGGCTGCTCCACTTCTGCAATGGCCTGCCTCTTCCTGCCCTTGGCCCTTCAGCCAGGTCATGTCAAAGTCTCTCCCCTTCCAGGTTAGCCCATGAACAACAAAAACAAAAGCAAGGGGAATTTATGCAAATAAACTGAATTAGGAAGAGATCGAGGGGAATGACTCTCTCCCAGGGTGTATCAGGATCTGGCCCTCCCTTCCCTCATGGAGGGACCTTGAGGCAGCGATTGTCTGGGGAATTCCTGCCTTCAGTCAGCCTTTTCCTCAGGAGCGGAGGTTGAAGGTCTGTTCTTTTCCCTGGTCTGCCCACAAGTGAGCTGTTCTGTTCTCCTTTTATGCTCCTCCTCAAGCCTGTGCATACCTTGCACGTGTGACAGTGCGGAGCTGGCTGAGCCCAGAGCAGCTCCTTGACCCCTTGTTGTCCAGTGTGGGGTTTGTATACCCCATTACAAGGGAGAAGAGGGAATATAGAGGGGAAAATCTAATGAACATCGTAGCTGTCTGTGCACTAATGCAAGAATTATGGAGAATAAACAGGAAGTGCTAAAAATTCTAGTGAATAATCACAGTGACAACTAATTGGCATCAGAGACTTGGTGGGATAATTCATATGACTGGAATATTGGTATGGAAGTGTACACCTTGCTCAGGAAGGACTGTCAAAGGAAACAGGGAGGAGGTGTTGCCTTCTATATTGAAGATCTACACTTGCACTGAGGTTGAGGGAGAAGCGGGAGGCAGACCTGTTGAAAGTCTCTGGGTAAGGATAAAAGGGGTAAAAACAAAGGTGATGTCACAGGAAGGGTCTATTATAAACCACCTAACCAGGAAGAAAAGGTGGAGGAGGCTTTTTTTAGACAACTAACAAAATCATTTAAAACACAGGGCTTGGTAGTGATGGAGAACTTCAGCTACCCAGAGTTCTGTTGGAAAAATAACACAGCCAGGCACAGATTATCCATGTTCTTGAAGTGTATTGGAGACAACTTTTTATTACAGAAGCTGGAGAAAGCAACTAGGGGAGAGGCTGTTCTAGATTTGATTCTGACTAATAGGGAGGAACTGGTTGAGAATTTGAAGGTGGAAGGGAGCTTTGGTGAAAGGGGTCATGAAATGGTAGAGTTCATGATTCTAAGGAATGGTAGGAAGGAAAACGTCAGAATAAAGACACTGGACTTCAAGAAGGCGACTTTAGCAAACTCAGCGAATTGGTAGGTAAGATCCTGTGGGAAGCAAGTCTGGGGGACAGTGGGAAGAGAGAGTTGGCAGTTTTTTTTAAAGAGAGACATTATTAAAAGCATATGAGCAAACTATCCCAATGCATAAGAAAGATAGGAAGTATGGTTAAGATAGTGTGATTTCTTACCAAGAGGTCTTCAGTGACCTGAAACTCAAAGACGAGTCACACAAGTGGAAACTAAGGCTGTGTCTACACCTAACCTGCTCAGCAGTGCAGCTGCACTCCTGTAGCAGTGTAAGTGTAGTCACTCACTACAGCAATGAGCGGAGTTCTCCCATCACCGTAGTTAACCCATCTTCCCAAGAGGCGGCAGCGAGGTCGAAGGAAGAATTAGGTTAGGTTAACTACGTCGCTCCAGAGTGTGGATTTTTCATACCCCTGAGCATGTCACTGGGTTAATTTAACTTTTTAGTGTAGACCTGGCCTAGGTCAAATTACGAAGGATGACTATTAACAACCAATATAAACCGGTAAGAACAAAATTAGAAAGGCCAAGGCACAGGACAAGATTAAACTATCTAGGGACATAAAGGTTAACAAGAAAACACCTTACAAATACATGAGAAGCAAGGAGATGATTAAGGACAGGGTAGGCTCATTACTGAGTGAGAAAGGAAAGACAACAGAAAATGTAGCAATGGCCAAAGTGTTAAATTTCAGTTTTCACCAGAAAGGTTAGCAGTAATTGGATGACTAACATACTGAACAGCAGTGTAAATGGGTAGGATCTGAAGCTAAAATAGGAAAAGAACAAGTTAGATGTCTTCAAGTCAGAAGGACCGGATGAAATACATCCTGCTCCTTCAATTGTATTTACGCAGGTTGACCCTTATGCCCACTCAGTCACTTTGAAGTCAGTGGCTAGCCATACAGGTGCGAGGGTCTGCCTGCAGATCCAACTGCAGGATCAAAGTTTCAGTTAGCATGTGGATGTGACTCCAAACAGTTCTCCCTTTTCCTCTGACCAGATCTAAATTTTAATTAGCAACGAACTACCTCTCTATGAACACAGAATAAAGTACCATGTGCATTTGGTTTCCAGAAGTGGCCATCTTAAAATTCTCCTCATGTCTACATATATAGCTGCTGCAAAATAGATTACAACTCAAATTTTAAACACTGAGCACTAACGACACAACTGTTAATTGAAATGACTAAACTCTACACCTTTCAGTTTCTTGGAAGAATGTTATAATGTTGATCATTTTAAATTTGGCTACTATATAGAGAGAGACACTGTTATCCTGTACTTTTTATATAACTTGCAGATTCTTTTTGCTGTTCCTTCACACAGGGAAGATTTACCTCTCAATGAGAATGCAATGGTCAATTGATTTCAGGAGAGCAATTCCTGGTGGCACTTGCAGGACAGAAATAATTAGACCCCTTGTTAGCTTAGTCCCAAGGTCAATTCACCAAATATGACTGATTACATTTTCTAATGGTTGCTCTGTGCTCATTAAAGAGCATTCAAGTATTCAGAACCGCTTCTGATCAGGACATTCAAAATCTGTTCTGATGGCTCCTGACAAGCAGAAATGTATTCTCTAATCTTTAACCACATAAACAATAGATAACCATTTGTAAATGGTTTCAAATTGATTTCAGGTGGCTTCAGAGAAAAGCAATTTCTACAACAGATTAACCTTTTAATTAAAGAATATTAAGGATATTATCAGGTGCAGAAATTGCGCTAAAGCAGAAAATTATACTTTGTTGACATTCATTTATGATAATGTAACTGATCCATTCCCAGGTCATTATTCCTACATTTGTCACCTTTTTTGCATTTGATGAACATACCATAAACTCTAACTGTTGTAAGTTTTTTATTTTTAGCATGCATAGCTCTTTACAGAATGATGATCAGGGGACTGACAAAGTTCAAGATGCTCTTTGGGGTGGATTTTTAAAGGAGGAGTATTGTCTCTGGAAGAACACAAAGGACAGTGTCTTTACTATAGCACTAGCTCCCAAACAAGTCTCACTTATGAGACACTGAACTGGTTAAAAATTAGTATTATTGCGCTGAGATCATTGCCATAGTTTCCAGAATATAAAATAACATAAAACTTAAACTAATCAATACACAGGGGGAAATTATGAGTTTTAAAGACTGGCTAGACTACAGAGATTTTTTGCTTGAGAAAAGCTTAGACTACAGAGAAGTTATTTTTCATGTATTTAGCATTTGCCTTGTAACCGCATTATAGGATTTTGTGGTAAGACTGTGCATCACATTTATAACTGAAGTGTAATTGTACTGCAACTACTATATACTTTCCTCAGAGGAGTCCAACCTATGTGCCATTAGAGTTTAAGTGTGAATTTCAAACCCAAGCTGCAAGTGTGATATTCAGTTCCTGATTACCAGCACCTTGAAGTCTGAGGGTATTCAGATCTTCTTTATTAAAGTTCCACTGCTGGGTGAAGAGAAGGTTGGGGTGATTTCCCTCACTCTGATGGAGTTACCCCCTTGTGTGAATACTGCTAAATCATGCCTACTAGAGATGACCTACCTGTCCCTGGGGCTCAGAAAACACTTCTGAAGAGCAACCTTTTTGTCTTTGGAATGAACCAGGTTGCCTTGTGAACCCCCACCCCCACCCACACATACACACTGCATCAGAGGTCACCCACAAATATTGTAGGTCTTCATCCCCATCCTTTACTTCCATTTAATTAATGTGCTGGGCTAGCAATACACTCCATATATATTTCAGGATCTGAATATAAGTGTATCCAGCAATGTGCTTCTTGTCTAGTGGTTTTGCTGCTTTCCTGGGCTATAGACATTAGAAAGCCCCTTCGTTTAAATGAATAGATAGAATCATAGGATCGCACGACTGGAAGGGATCTTGAGAGGTCATCCAGTCCAGTCCCCTGCACTCATGCCTGGACCAAGTAACATCTAGACCATCCCTGTTAGGTATCTGTCTAACCTGCTCTAAAAATCTCCAATGATGGATATTCCACAACCTCCCTGGGCAATTTATTTCAGTGCTTAATCACCCCGACAGTGAGGAAGTTTTACCTAATGTCCAACCTAAACCCCACCCTTGGAGCAATGGGCTTAAATTACAGCTTGCCCTATCCTCAGAGGTTAGGGGGAACAATGTTTCTCCCTCCTCCTTGTAACAACCTTTTATGTACTTGAAAACTTATGTCCCCTCTCAGTCTTCTCTTCTCCAGAATAAACAAACCCAGTTTTTTCAGTCTTCCCTCACAGGTCATGTTCTCTAGACCTTTAATCATTTTTGTCACTCTTCTTTTGATTTTTTCCAATTTATCCACATCTTTCCTGAAATGTGACACAGAACTGGACACAATACTCCTGTTGAGGCCTAATCAGTGCAGAGTAAAGCAGAAGAATTACTTCTTGTGTCTTGCTTACTCCACTCCTGCTAGTACATCCCAGAATGACGTTTGCTATTTTTGCAACAGTGTTACACTGTTGACTCATATTTAGTTTGTGATCCACTATGACCCCCAGATTCCTTTCTGCAGTACTCCTTCCCTATACCTCAGTCCTCACCTCTTTTCTTTATGACTGCAAGCATGCTGGTACAGAGGGTTTTCAAGACTAAGGGGAAGTTTCTGTGGTAGATCTTTGTTCAAATATTGGCAGTCACTTCCTTCCAGTCTCCTCTTTCCCTCTCTCCCCCCCTGGCTAGCACAATCACCTCAGGGAGGTTATTAAAAAAAATAAAAATAAAAAAAAAATACAACGGACTCAGGATTCTGCTACTCTTACTCATTGTTTTCGGTTGGAATTACTAGACAGACAGAATCATTGCCCAAATGAGGGACACCTGTACACAACCCAATAAAAAAACCTGAATAACTGAGTGAACTAGGGTGACCAGATGTCCCGATTTCATAGGGACAGTCCCAATATTCAGGGCTTTGTCTTATATAGGTGCTTATTACCCTCCACCCCCTGTCCTGATTTTTCACACTTGCTATCTGGTCACCCTCGATTGAACAGAACAATGGCAGAGAGCACTTACTGTGTGGGGGTGTTGAGCACCGTGTGTTAAATGAGAGCCCTCCACTCTCAATGAAATCAGACTCCAGTCCAAACATCAGAGATCACATCCTAACATGGGTTTGGCAGACTAGCCAGTACTCTTGATATCTCTGCATGAAATAATGTGAACAGCACGAACACATTCCCCACCACTGCTTGCCCTTCTCTCTCTAAACTTGTAGAACGACAATCTGTGAGATGCAACAAAAATTAATTACTGGGTGGATGTCCAGCATATAGATAATAGACCCAAGGATTGAGATACAGGAACAGGATATCAAAAAGATTGACTTCAGAAAACCCTATTAAAACGGGGCTTTCTTGCCACCTCACTCTTATATTCACATCCTAAATGTGTCAATAGCCTTTTTCTAGTATCTTGGAGTCTATCTTCATACACAAATTGGCTATACTAGTGAATTTTACATCCCTGCCATTATCTGATTTTCGAGGTGTTGAAATTCCATCCTCTTCCCAAGAAGTCTCACTTTCCAACAGTTCAAGCTTTAATTTTTTCTACCATTTCAATTCTTTACTTCCTTTCACCTTCTCTTCCTTTGAAGGAGGAAAATTAATGGACAGCTAACCCAGAGATACTGAACTCATTTTTACCAGATGAAACATGGATGCAAACTATTTTTGTCTTTGGTAAAAAAAAAAAAAAAAAAAAAAAAATCAGACTTGCTCCAATAGAAAAGTGAATTTTTCTGTGAAACTCTCTTGTACAAGAGTCAAACAGCTTGCAGGGGGAAAAAAAAAGTCAATGGAAGTTGTTACCAGACTCAGCTTAACAATGTGCCATTTCCTGATTAGTGTTATTCCATTGCAATGCATGAATAAATTGTAATTTAAGTGATTATACACATACATCATTACACTGAAAACAAAATGAGACCCTTAGACAATCATAGCTTTCTTTTGTCTCTAGCCAGATATTTTCCCCACTCTAAGAAAGGGATTTGGATAATCATAGAAATGTAGGACTGGAAGGGACCTCAACAGGGCAGCTAGTCCAGTCCCCTGCACTGAGACAGGCCTAAGTATATATGGCCTTGTTCTGAGATTGTCCCCAAAACGGTGTTTAAAGACTAAGGTAGTGTGCAAACAAACAAGGGAAACCGAAAATGAATAAATTCAAGTTGTGAGTTTAATGAATATCCAAAGGCAAATTACATAATTCAGGAGAAAAGATGGTCTTGTAGTTTAAGGCACTTGACTGGACTTCAGGAGACCAGTGTTCAGTTTGCAGCTCTGCTATTGACTTTCTCTGAGTCCTTGGACTAGTCACTTACCCTTGCTGCTCCTCATCTCTAAAATGTGGATATGAAGCTCTCTCTCTCTCATTCTTTGTGTCTCTTGTCTATTTGATTTGCAAGCTGTTCAGGATAGGGACTGTCTCTTGCTGTGTATAGGTACAGCACAAAACAAAGTGGGGCCTGGGCTGAAAGTGAGCTGAGGCCTCTAGGTGCTGCTTTAAACAAGTATTCAATAGTAGACAAGTTTGAACTTTAATCACATAGATCTGATTTGATTAAGTGAGGATTTACTTCACATGTGTCGGTGTAGGATGAAAACCCTCACACTTCAAGGCATGAACTAAACACCAACTGCTTATGGGCAGGTGATTCCATTTCAATTTCTTGAAGCATCTGATACTGGACACTGTCAGAGACAGGATACCTGACTAGATAAACTGCTGGTCTTATCCAGTATAACAATTCCTAGATGTACAATTTATTTTTATCCCTTTTTTGACAACCCTGAGAAAAGAACGTTGCTGTTACATTCCTGTGAACTTATATACAAATATATATGGTAATCAATGGAAAAAGTAGTTAATTACTGATAGTTTTTAGTATCATATTTGGTGCCTCAGTGTTTTCCAAGTGTGGGAGCTGCAGCCCTTAAGATGTATTTCTTAAATGTGTGATATATCAGTTAACAATTGGTTCTACCAATTAGCAGCTTAAAACAGGATCTTTATACAACTGCAGCAGAGCAAACTAAGCTGCTGGCTGTCAGTCTGAGGATACATCATGAAGAGGCTTGGCAGAATTTGATTTTCACAGTTGGACGAAATGATGGGATGGTCAGACAACTATTTAATGGCAGATGTTCAGATTCAAAAAGTTAAAGCTTCATAACCATTAAAAAACTCACAAAATTGTCAACATTAAGTCAACATATTCAAAGTAAATATCCTTAATCAATCTATGTTCTCAGACGGCATTTTTCTCACTTTGCCTGTCTGTAAACATTAATCATCATTGATGCAGATATTTTTCAGTCAGTTTGTAGGTGTATGGTTAAAGACATTTACTGATAAAAATCTAATCCTTCCAAGCCTAAACCATGAAACATCAAGATTACTGACTATGCCACCATCAGAGAGACAATTTGAGAGCAATACGAAGTTATATAAAAACACTAGAAAAGAGTGGATACCATACAGATGGTGCTTGTCTTGTCGTCAAGATACTTACATTGAAAGAGTTATGGGCAAAAGAACACGAGGGAAAAAGAATGGCTTTAAATTATCTAACGATTGTAAATATGATTGTTACAGCTAACACACAAAAACCAGTGAATTTTATTCTGTGGTATGCCATCCACTCCACTTTAGACATGGTATTATTATAGCATAACCACAAAATGCTTTAAATTCTTTCAGAAACTAAAATGGAGAGAAACCTCAAGGGATCCAAACAGAATTTTTTTTTTTTTTTTTAAAGAATGGAATAATTGTTTCCCGCCTTGCTAGCTAGAAACTGAATCAACTGGAATAAGAAAACAAGCAGGCACATATATAAAATGTAATAAAATAATAAAAAGCCTCTTTCTAGTGGGACAATGATCATGTTTCATGAAACAGATGAGTAGCAAAGTGCTGAGACTAGTTATGCAAGGCAGTCTTGCACACACAGAACCGTTATGCTGCCCTGGCAATGAGTGAAGAGGAATCACCCCCAAAGGTTGAAGAGGAGAAGCCATGTACCCCCAAGGCTGGGAGGATCGCAGCCACCACTCCCAGGAGGAAACTTAGGATAGTGGTGATTGGAGACTCTTCTGAGGGGGACGGATGCACCCATCTGTTGCCCTGACATGGCATCCTGGGAGGTATGCTGCCTGCCAGAGGCCCATATCCGAGACTTTACTGAGAGATTGTCGAGGATCATCCGGCCCTCTGACTACTACTCCATGCTACTCATCCATGTGGGCACTAATGATATTGCGAGGTATGACCCTCAGCAGATCAGAAGTGACTACAGGGCTCTGGGATTAATAGTGAAGAAGTTGGGAGCGCAGGCGGTGTTCTCTTCAGTCCTTCCAGTCAAGGGTAGGGGCCTCGGCAGAGACAGATGCATCCTGGAGGTGAATGCCTGGCTGCAAGGATGTTGTCACCAGGAGGGCTTCTGCTTCCTTGACCACGGGATGCTGTTCCAGGAAGAAAGACTGCTAAACAGAGATGGGGTCCACCTATCAAGGAAGGGGAAGAGCATATTTGGCTACAGACTGGCTAACCTAGTCAGGAGGGCTTTAAACAAGGTTCAACGGGGGCAAGTGACCAAAGCCCACAAGAAAGTCAAAAACATGGAGATCTGGGAGAAGGGTCAGAATTTGGGGGAAGCATGTGCTGCTACAACAGAAATAAGGGAGAGACAAGACAGAACTTGGGGGGAGGGGATCAAATCAGTATCTTAGATGTCTGTATACTAATGCAAGAAGTATGGGGAATAAGCAGGAAGAACTCAAAATGCTAGTAAATAAACACAACTGTGACACAGTTGGCATCACGGAGACTTGGTGGGATAGTACGCATGACTGGAATATTGGTATAGAGGGATACAGCTTGCTCAGGAAGGACAGGCAGGGAAAAAAGGAGGAGGTGTTGCCTTATATATTAAAAATTTATACACTTGGACTGAGGTTGAGATAGAAATAAGAGACAGACTTGTTGAAAATCTCTGGGTAGGCATAAAAGGGGTAAAAAACAAGGGTGATGTCACGGTAGGGGTCTACTATCGACCACCCAGGAATATGAGGTCGATGAGGTTTTTTTAAACAACTAACAAAATCATCCAAAACACAGGACTTGGTGGTGATGGGGGACTTCAACTACCCAGACATCTGTTGGGAAAATAACATAGCAAGACACAGATTATCCAACAAGTTCTTGGAATGTATTGGAGACCATTTTTTATTTCAGAAGGTGGAGAAAGCTACTAGGGGAGAGGCTGTTCTAGATTTGATTTTGACAAATAGGAAGGAACTGGTTGAGAATTTGAAAGTGGAAGGCAACTTGGGTGAAAGTGACCACGAAATGGTAGAGTTCATGATTCTAAGGAACGGTAGGAGGGAGAACAGCACAATAAAGACAATGGATTTCAAGAAGGCAGACTTTAGCAAACTCAGGGAGTTGGTAGGTAAAATCCCATGGGAAGCAAGTCCAAGGGGGAAAAACAATTGAAGACAGTTGGCAGTTTTTCAAAGAGACATTATTAAGGGCACAAGAGCAAACTATCCCACTGCATAGGAAAAATAGGAAGTATGGCAAGAGACCACCCTGGTTTAACCAGGAGATCTTCAATGATCTAAAAATAAAAAAAAATAAAAAGAGTCCTACAAAAAGTGAAAACTCGGTCAAATTACAAAGGATGAATATAAACAAATAACACAAATATGTAGGGACAAAATTAGAAAAGCCAAGGCACAAAATGAGATCAAACTAGCTAGGGACATAAAAGGAAACAAGAAAACATTCTACAAATACATTAGAAGAAAGAGGAAGACCAAAGAGAGAGTAGGCCCGTCACTCAATGAGGGGGGAAAGACAATAACAGAAAATGTGGAAATGGCAGAGGTGCTTAATGACTTCTTTGTTTCGGTTTTCACCAAGAAGGTTGGTGGCGATTGGACGTCTAACATAGTGAATGCCACTGAAAATGAGGTGGGACCAGAGTCTAAAATAGGGAAAGAACAAGTCAAAAATAACTTAGACAAGTTAGATGTTTTCAAATCACCAGGGCCTGATAAAATGCATCCTAGAATTCTCAAGGAGCTGACTGAGGAGATATCTGAGCCATTAGCAATTATCTTTGAAAAGTCATGGAGACATTCCAGAAGACTGGAAAAGGGCAAATGTAGTGCCCATCTATAAAAAGGGAAATAAGGACAACCCAGGTAATTACAGACCAGTCAGCTTAACTTCTGTATCCAGAAAAATAATGGAGCAAATAATTAAGCAATCAATTTGCAAACACCTAGAAGATAATAAGGTGATAAGTAACAGTTAGCATGGATTTGTCAAGAACAAATTGTGTCAAACCAACCTGATAGCTTTCTTTGACAGGGTAACAAGCCTTGTGGATGGGAGGGAGCGGTAGATGTGGTATATCTTGACTTTAGTAAGGCTTTTGATACTGTCTCGCATGATCTTCTCATAAACAAACTAGGGAAATACAACTAGATGGAGCTACTATAAGATGGGTGCATAACTGTTGGAAAATCATTCCAGAGAGTAGTTATCAGTGGTTCGCAGTCATGCTGGAAGGGCATAACGAGTGGGGTCCCACAGGGATGGGTTCTGGGTCCGGTTCTGTTCAATATCTTCATCAGTGATTTAGATAATGGCATAGAGAGTACACTTATAAAGTCTGTGGATGATACCAAGCTGGGAGGGGTTGTAAGTGCTTTGGAGGATAGGATTAAAATTTAAAATGATCTGGACAAACTGGAGAAATGGTCTGAAGTAAATAGGATGAAATTCAATAAGGACAAATGCAAAATACTCCACTTAGAAAGGAACAATCAGTTGCACACATACAAAATGGAAAATGACTGCCTAGGAAGGAGTACTGCGGAAAGGGATCTGGGGGTCATAGTGGATCACAAGCTAAATATGAGTCAAGAGTGTAATGCAGTTGCAAAAAAAGGCAAACATTCTGGGATGTATTAAAAGGAGTGTTGTAAGCAAGACATAAGAATTAATTCTTCCTCTCTACTTCGCACTGATTAGACCTCAACTGGAGTATTGTGTCCAGTTCTGGGCGCCACATTTCAGGAAAAATGTGGACAGATTGGAGAAAGTCCAGAGAAGAACAACAAAAATGATTAAAGGTCTAGAAAACATGACCTGTGAGAGAAGATTGGAAAAAATTGGGTTTGTTTAGTCTGGAGAAGAGAAGACAGAGAGGACATGATAACAGTTTTCAAGTACATAAAAGGTTGTTACAAGGAGGAGGGAGAAAAATTGTTCTTCTTAACCTCTGAGGATACGACAAGAAGCAATGCACTTAAATTGCAGTAAGGGCGGTTTAGGTTGGACATTAGGAAAAACTTCCAGTTCTGTGATTCTATGAACAACTGGTACCCTCATTTTCTGATGGAAGAACAAAACAAAAAAAAGTGCTCATCCCTGATCAAGAACTCCACCAGCCAGAAGCACTTCAGATACAAAGTACAAAGAGAGGCTTCCCAGCATGGACTATCAAAGCAACCAGGTCATGGGTAGCAGCATTATGAACATCTGTTCTCAAACAAATCTATTAGCCTTATTTCAATTTCTAAGAAATACACGCAAAACTGTGCATGAGTTGTTTCTGATCAGATCTGATGGATATCATATCCTGGAAAAGCAAACAAAACACTGTCCAATTAACTGGACGTTTATTCAGCAGCAGTTTAAACACCACAATCTATCTGCACTAAAAAACACAGGTGGATTTGGCATGTGTGTCAAATGATGCTCATGTGTCACATCTGGAGTTTCTAAGGTTTCAGAACTTGAGTGCAACTCACGGGTTCCACACAAGACACATGGGTACAAATCTACCCATAGAGTTATGTTTTCAAGGACAGTCAGCAATAGTGTTCGCTCAATTCTGCAATCCTTTGACTCCATCCTTTCCTAACTCCTAACCTCTTTATAGAATCATAGGAATGGAAGGGACCCCAAGAGGTCATCTAGTCCAGTCCTCTGCATTCATGGCAGGACTAAGTATTATCTAGACCATTCCTGACAGGTGTTTGTCTAACCTGATCTTAAAAAAACTCCAGTGATGGAGATTCCACAACCTCCCTAGGCAATTTATGCCAGTGCTTAACCACCCTGACAGTGAGGAAGTTTTTCCTAATGTCCAACCTAAACTTCCCTTGCTACAATTTAAGGCCACTGCTTCTTGTCCTACCATCAGTGGGTAAGAACAACAATTTTTCTCCCTCCTTGTAACAACTTTTCATGTACTTGAAAACTGTTATGTCCCCTCTCAGTCTTCTCTTTTCCAGACTAAACAAACCCAATTTTTCCAATCTTCCCTCATAGGTTATGTTTTCTAGACCTTTAATCATTTTTGTTGCTCTTCTCTGGACTTTCCCCAATTTATCCACATCTTTCCTGAAATGTGGCATCCAGAACTGGACATAATACTCTAGTTGAGGCATAATCAGCACAGAGAAGAGCGGAAGAATTACTTCTTATGTTTTGCTTACAACACTCCTGCTAATGCATCCCAGAATGATGTTTCCTTTTTTTGCAACAGTGTTACACTGTTGACTCATATTTAGCTTATGGTCCACTATGACCCCCAGATCCCTTTCTGCAGTACTCCTTCCTAGGTAGTCATTTTCCATTTTGTATGTGTGCAACTGACTGTTCCTTTCTAAGTGGAGTACTTTGCATTTGTCCTTATTGAATTTCATCCTATTTACTTCAGACCATTGCTCCAGTTTGTCCAGATCATTTTGAATTTTAATCCTATCCTCCAAAGCACTTGCAACCCCTCCCAGCTTGGTATCATCCACAAACTTTAGAAGTGTACTCTCTATGCCATTATCTAAATCATTGATGAAGCTATTGAACAAAACCAGACCCAGAACTGATTTCTGCGGGACCCCACTCGTTATGCCCTTCCATCATGACTGTGAACCACTGATAACTAATCTCTGGGAACGATTTTCCAACCAGTTTTGCAGCCGCCTTATAGTAGCTCCATCTAGGCTGTGTTTCCCTAGTATGTTTATGAGAAAGTCATGCGAGACAGTATCAAAAGCCTTACTAAAGTCAAGATATACCACGTCTACCGCTTCCCCCCTATCCACAGGCTTGTTACCCTGTCAAAGAAAGCTATCAGGTTGGTTTGACATGATTTGTTCTTGACAAATCCATACTGACTGTTACTTATCACCTTATTATCTTCTAGATATTTGCAAATTCATTGCTTAATTATTTGCTCCGTTATCTTTCTGGGTACAGAAGTTAAGCTGACTGGTCTGTAATTCCCCAGGTTGTCCTTATTTCCCTTTTTATATTCCCTCTTGCACAAATCTCCCTCTAATCTTCAATCATCCTCCTTCATATGATTCCTTTCTATTAAACATCATTTCTCCTACAAATATTTCCTTAACCTGAGCTATAACCCTAACTCCCCCTCCCCATCCTGTCCATGTATGGTACCTTCAACCTTCATAAGCATGCTGTCTGACATGCTCGGTTTTAATTATTTTCTGGCTCCCCTGCTACAATCCATCTTCAGTGTCCTCTATTGCACAGAAACAGCTCTTTCAGTGGTCATCAACAGCCTTCTTGTCAGATCCAAGGGCTTCTTTACTATTTTTATCCTCAATTTTTCTCCTTTTTGACCCCCTTCACCCACTCCTTCCTCCAATGGTTTTCAGGAATTTGTGATCAGCCAGTTCTCCTTCTGGTAACTCTCCTGTTCCTTCAGCATCTCCCCTTGCTTCCCTCTTTCATTGTATGGGTGGCCATAAACACCACCCTCTGACATCTCTGTCAGTGCAGGTTTAGACATGGTAGGCCA
Source organism: Terrapene triunguis (assembly GCF_002925995.2). Lineage (NCBI taxonomy): Eukaryota > Metazoa > Chordata > Testudines > Emydidae > Terrapene > Terrapene triunguis. The sequence goes on from NW_020664490.1 coordinate 14,068,417, forward strand.
TTGGTGTCCCATGCAAGGACTTCTGAAATGTCTCAACTGATTTGGATGTGGCTGGGGGAGGAAGATAAGACATTTTCAAGCCAAGGGAAGAGCTTTGACATAATATCATGGGTGACAGTAGGATTTTGAAGATCCTCTGGCTGGCTATACAGCTGATGCCTGAATGCCTAGAGGCCTTGAGGAACTGAACATTTGACCTGATTTTCAGACATCCAGGGTTGGTGCAATACTGTCTTGCAAGCTTCCTGTCTTACCGAGCATCCAAAACCAGCTGCCCAAACGTACATCTGGCTGTCCAGAGGAGGCCCTTTGAAAATCACCAGCACACGACTTGCCCAGGTCTACACTGAGTCAAGATCAGATGTCTTTCCAGCAGACATGTTGTAGTTCAACCAGAAAATGTGGACTTGATGCGGGAATCATTTGGTGAAACTCTGTCGCCTGTGTTATTCAGCAGGTCAGACTAGATCCCAGTGGTCCCTTCTGGCCTTGATGTCTATTCATCTTATACTATTCTGATCCAAAACATCAGCGTTCTGATTTACAATCGGTGTCATATTAAACCCTTGTGGTACAGTGTGTGTGTGGAGGATGAGGCAGGGGGGTGGTGGTTTGCATGGACCCAGTTCCTACATCTCTAGTTAAACTGCATTGTACGCTATGTATGAATTTTTAGATCATCCCCCAGCAACAAGACAAATGTCTGCAGCTTCCTGAATGTTTGTGAAATAGTCCTGCCTTACTGAACAATCCTACTCCTATACTGTAGAGTAGCTAGCTATTAGTTATAGGTGAGGAAGGGAAGACTGCCTAGGTTTAGGGGTGTTTCTGGATTAAGCTTTGTGGTCTGAAGGACCTTATTGATCAGTGTCTCCAAGGATAGCAGCCCTGGCTCAAGCCCCACAGGTTAATTATATGAGAGCAGCTAATCATTATTCACAAATAATTACTGGGTTGTAAATCCACAGATGCCATGTCTCTCAATGAGGGAGTATTTTTAGCTGTGGAGTACATTGGCCTTTCCTGTCTCTGTTTACTCTAAAATTAACATTAATCAACATTTGACTCCATACACACACTGTACCTCCACCATGTAATTAGAGCAAGTTTCCTGTACCCAAAGAGAGAGAGAGAGAGAGAGAGAGAGAGAGAAGAAGTGTCCTGACATTCCCAGCTTCCACCCCACCCAACTGGTTTATTGCTTCTCTCACTTAGTATTGCTTCTGGTGCTAATTAGACACATAAAATGTAAAAACATAATGTATGCAAAAGAGCGTGTCGGAGAGGAAAGTCACACTTGAGCTCTTGTGTGAAGTTCCAATCCTTGCAGCAGCAGCAGCCTTTTCTGAGCGTTGTGGAGAAAGGATCTATTTAGCAGTTATATTACGTGCAAATTATGTGGAGAAAAGCAATAATATTTCAATTATTGCCCCATAGAGACCATCAAAAGAGTTACAAACAGAAACAAACCTACATATCTAGTCCCTTTCTCAAGGTTTTAAGAAGCAGTTTGGAACCTCAGCGCTAAGCAACATGGCTTAGTTGAGTGACGCCATTTTTGGGGCCCATGGAGAGGTCCGTCCACCACAAAGTGCTGCTGCTAAATACTAGACATCTCTATTTTAGCAAAAGAGAGGCTGACCACATCTTCGCAAGATGTTGTTCCCCCCATACTCCTAGGTGGCCACTGCCAGATAAGCACCCCCTTTTGAAGGTCGTTAGAAATATTCACGGCAAGTAAAATGTTACTAATTTTCCGAATCAGTTAATATAGCACAAATTGATTTATGGCAAATGTTTCCAGTTCTCCAGTGTTTTCCTGTACACTTTTCTAAAGGGTGCTCAAGGGTGGAGCTGTGTCGCTCTCACTGACATTCATACAAATAGCATGCACATCTCCATAGGTGGTTATTTTTATAGGGCTACTGATGTTCATGACACTGTCCACGTAAGAAAGAACATATAAGGCCAAATACTTGGGTATCCTAAAATGCACAGCAGAGGGTAATGTGTATAATAAAAGCGCTACTGCTGCAGTGTGCAATACAGGCTTAAAGCTCTCATTTGCGCTGCCCTGGGTGCTTCTTGCATCCTGAGCTGTGCTAGAGCAGACCGAAGGCTGCTTCAACATACATTAAGCTGTAACAAACAAAAACCTAGTCCCTGATCAGTGTAGCGCTGGGATGTCCTGACCATGCCCCTTTTCATTAACTCCCTTTCCTTGCTATGCTGTCAGCAAAGAGGCTCTATGGAATATGAGAGTCTATATCAGCTAGGTCACTGCAAGATCCCCCTTACATGGGTTTGATACTCCGGGGCCTATTGTCTCTATCCCTAGGAGTTTTCAATCTAACTATAGGCAGAGAAACACACAGCTCCATTTTACTTACTTGTATGGTCCACTCCATGTAACAGAGCGTGAGTTCACATTCACATCTACACCTTTCATCAGCCCTTGGTGTTGCAGTCCTGCCACAGAATGAAAGCAACACATCGCAGCAAAGAGTATGCCATTGCCAGCACCTGAGAAAGGGAACTCCTTTATGTTTTATATATAAAAGTAAGTTGGGTTGGTCTAGGAAAAGGTATCACACTAGGGCTCCTGGAAGTTTTTGGGGAAAAGAAAAAGAAGAAAACCAAACCCTGAATTTCGAAGTTCAGAATATTTTTTTAAAGGAGAAAAAAAAGTTTGATGACAGAGTCTTTGGGACACTTCCCCTCCCACCAGGGCTGGCTCTAGGATTTTTGCCGCCCCAAGCAGAAACAATTTTGGCCGCCCCCTCCCCCCTGTTTTTTTCTTACCCCACCCCCGGCCCCACCTGAGCTCCGCCCCTTCCCCAAATCCCCAGCCCTGCCTCTTCCCCCCAGGCTCTCAAACCTGGGAGGGAGGGTGAGCAGCGGCGCGCGAATCAGCTGTTTCGCGCACCGCGGCCACTCGGGATCTCCCCCTCCCTCCCAGGTTTGAGAGCCTGGGAGGGAGGATGAGCAGTGGTGCGCGAATCAGCTGTTTTGCGCGCCGTGGCGCGTGAGCGGCAGCAACGGAGGTGAGCTAGGGCGGCCGGGGCACATTTTTAGGGGCGGCATTCTGGCACCAGCCATGCCGCCCCTAAAAATGTGCCGTCCCAAGCACCAGCTTGTTTTGCTGGTGCCTAGAGCCAACCCTGCCTCCCACCCCAGACTTTTTTAGCCAGCTCTTCTGTTGACCATCTGTTGTTTTTTTTCCCCAGAGGATCAAGACAGCTATTAACGTTGGCAAGATTCACTGAAGCCAATTCTCCCTTCCCAGTAAGGCCCCTTGAATCCCAGGAGGATTCACCCAAAGGGAGGGCAGGTGACATTTCAGCCACACCCTTCCTTGGAGTCCCTCTGCGTGGGGTGCAGCTGGAGTTTACAGCCAGTGCTCCACAGCGGTCTCAAAAGCCAAGACTATGAAGGCGAGCTGCTGATTCATCACATCCCGCCTACTTTGTCAGCCAAATTTCTACTGCCGCAGAGTCTCTCCGGTTGGACTTTCTAACTCAGGGCCCTCTGCCAGATTTATGCTTACGTAGACTTGTGTAAACCATGGGTGCATTGGACTATTTTCATCTTAGCAAATTAACACGCCCAAGAGGGGAAAGAATCCACAGCCTCACCTACTAGATGGGATAAATGATGACTCAGGCTTTGACAACTGATTAATCACACTAGAGTCACCTGGGGTTTTCATTTCATCTCCAGAGGCTGTTGTCCTAGCACCTCTCAGAAGAATTGAAAATTTAAAAAAAAAAACAAAAACCTATTTCTGCATTCCCACCCCCAGTAACCATGGTTTCCTAACTAAATCCAAACCTGAGTAATGAAAAATTCACCCTGTAGACAAGAATGGAAGTTCTCAACCTAGCAAGAACTCTCATACAATGTTATAGGTGGAGCATGACTGCCACATTCCACCCCAGAGGTGGCTGCATTTCACTAGTGGGTGAATGAGGCCTGTACAGGTACATACGGGCAGTAAAATTATTTTGGATTATTTGGGATGAAAGGTCTTACTGAAGTGTAAGTTATAGTGATAAATATTATTCATAGGATCAAAGGATTATTAATTATTTGTACTGCTCCCAAAAGCATGGCAGGTGCCTCAGAAGTCAAACTGTGAAGCGTCACTACAACCATTTGCTAGGCATCTGAGACCATATACCACTATCTACAGATTTCTGGTTTCTAACCCCCATTTTTATTCTTGGACCCCAAGTCAGGGAAAGTAAAAACCCCCAACAAAACTTCGAAGCAATAGCTGCACATTCATCATATTTGGATACCATATTTGCACAGCCCAAGAGAGCACTTAATTTGCCCTTCACTCAAAGTAACATTGCTTATAGGTTACAATCGGAGTATAATACTTGCCACCTGTTAGCCTGGTGCCAATGAGATGTGGAAAGTTGTACCCTTGATCATTCATATCTATATCTGAATTTCCCTTGCCACTTACACAATAACCTTTCACAAAGTGCCTTTCAGCCACTGGTTGTGCTATCTGGAAGAGAAGGTCTACTTGTCATGTCCTGAAGTGATTTGGTGTCATCCTAGATACAGTGCATTCACTTGATCCTATCTCCACCTAAATAACTCATTGTTGATGAGCTCTTACCTTGGCTGCATCTGATTATGAAGTAGATCATTCATTTTAGGTCTAAATTTGCCTCTCTTGCCCACAGGCCTGGTATTATCTGACTGCAAGTTACTGAAATCAGAAATGCCGAGCCAAGAGTCTGAGGTGAAATAGCCTATAATTAAAAGTTTCTTCCTCTGCTATTTTTGTTGGTTCCTCATCTGGGGTATCAGTTACGCAGTTCCAAAGACCAGCATCAAAAAATTAGTTTATAGCCAGTTGAGAACTACGCGTATGACACAAATTGGGCTGATAAATAATTCTGCTCTAGATGGCTTAGACTAATGGGATACAGTTTTGTATCTAGATTACTGATCTCAATAAAGACTGGTTACTAGCATCTGAAATTCATTACAGCCTGTTGACTATTCAATGATGTTCTATGTAAGATGACTGGGTAGCCTTGTCCCCCTCTCAGGTACACCATAACAGCTGTTATTTCTATTGGCAGCCTGAGAGAGGCCCAGGCCTAAATGGTGATGGAGACCAAACTATGCTCTCACTCCTAGAGGTAGCTCCTCAAGGTCAGGATTGAGGCAACATGTGGAAGCTTGACCCAGCTGTGTGGGCAGAAGACTTCAGTTTCCAGGGATGTCAGTCTAGCACCTTTCACAAGCTAGAAAATTCCACTGCACAGTGTTGTTTAAAATGATCCTACAGTCCATTTAAAAAAAACCCACCATCTAAGTTTCCCCTGCAAGTTTTCAACATGCATTTGAATGGGCAATACAGGTAGAATCCTTGTGCATGCAAGTACCAATTTAAATCAACTCTGGAGAGTGGACTGAAGGTTTAAAAAAAGTTCAGATTTTGGCACACTGATGTAGAATATTCCATTTCCTTACTCTGGATATCCTGCCTCCAGCTCAGTGGCATTTACCCCAGTGCCCCGGACAATCTCAGCTCTGTTAGCATCACACAAGGTGAAACCCATAACACTGTAGCTGTCTGTCCCCCACAGAGATTCATACGTCTGCTACTGGCTTTGAGCTAACACACCTGGGTCTTTTAGATTAGGCAGCAGCACATGTAACAGTGCACCACGTGAGCAGCCAGCAACAGGAACTGAAGCCAAGACTTAAAGGTCTAGAGCCAAAAGCCTCTATCACCTGAACTGTATTATTTAGCTGTTACAGGTTTATAAATCTATTACAGCCTGGAGCTATGTGGTCCAGCCACTAGAGGGGAACAGACAGCCACTCTGTGTAAGTGTGGGTTACATAACTCGAAATCACAATAATCACCTGCCCTACCTCCTTTCTAAAGCACATGCGCATATTAGTCCTTTCCCAAACTCTTCCTGTACTTGGGGAAATTGCTGGAATGGCTTGCCAGAGACTATCCCTCTTTGAAACACCTCTCGTGTTTTCCAGATTGTCCACAGGAGACTGTCAACTACCACGGTAATAATAGCTTCACTCCAGAGTCAGACATAGGTCTTTAGAATAAGGCCATTGAACTTACAGTGTGAAAGGGAATCTAGCTAATTATCTTCACCAAGCCTTCCTCTCCTATCCCATTCCTCCAAAACGCAACCCCACTATCCTGAGGGACATACCTGACTTTAAAGAACGCTGCCAACACCACCCTACCTATGGCCTATCCTGAATAAAGGGAAATTCAAGCCTCAACTTGCCATCTGTTGCTCTAGGAGACAGAGGAATTAGTTCCTCTGTTTTTATAGGAAAGTTGCTGTACAGGATTGTTTGCAAGGAAGAGAAAAATCTACCACTTTAGGACTGATTCACATCCTTCCCCTTTGCTGTATATATTATTCCTCTTTCTTCTAGTTACCAGGAACAGTCCCCACAAGCTCCTTTAACAGTACAAGGTGATGACAAGCCTACCCCATAACCACAACAGGCTGCTAGATCATCCTGAAACTGTACGCAGTGCACAAGGCTCCCATGGTAGCTGAAGCCAGAACACCGTGCCAAAAACTCTATAGAGGTCTCAGAACCTATGGATGTCAACCAAGCTGTCCGAATGCCAGAGGCAGTTAATTCACAAGGTTCTATGAATGTGAATTCTACCTCTTCTTTTTCTTTCCATATCATCCCAGCCAAGCAAATAAGCAACATCACAGTCCACAATTGCTGAATTAGCACCTCAAAAGAAGCACCAGAAAGTGCAAGCATGACTGAGGGGGAAGTTGAAACTGTAACGGGAACTCTCACCCATGAGCAAGGTATGACTTCACTCCATAGCTATGATTTTTCAGCTCCCCCATGCTTCATAACGTTGGAATCTACCCGCTTTTTATTTTACTTCTCTCTGGGAAACCAGAGAGAATCACCAGGGGCAGTGACACTTGCAGCTATCTTATTTGTTAATTGAGCAATTACATTTCTTTCCCTGTTGGCTGCCTTCAAACAACAACGTGGGGAGTGGAGGGTGAAGATGCCATCTTAAAGAACCCAGCATCCAACCTCTCAAGGAAACGTCTGTTCAACAAAATGTAAATTTCATCAGGTTGAATCTGCTCTTGTATTATTTCAAATTAAAAACAGAACTAGAAAGGGCAAAGCACACCCAGCATTGTAGAAAACTAAGTGCGTTTGCATGTATAAATGAGTCCTTTTAAGTTGTTCAAGGATTGAAAATGTGTGAGCAGAGTTCCTTTCCGCATGCTTTGTTAGCATAATAAACCCTCCGTTGGAAGAAGCTCATCCCAAGTATCTGAGAGCCACAGGAGTAAAGTCCCCAACCAGGCCACCATTTTGTAATTTACTCAACAAGTTTTGTCAACAGGATTAGAACCTGGGACTTTCAGATCCAAAAAGCACTGATCTCTATCACTTGAGCTAACACGTAATCCCTGCTACTGTAAAAACAGGCTGTAATAGTTACTAGGCTCAGCCTTTAGAGGGAAATATAATAATACTATTTAGCCAGTAGTTACATGAGCTAGAAATGTGGGAGGAGAGGACATCTGCACCTGGCAGCCAGTGTAGTGATATGTCTGCTTGCTGTAATATTAGTCAGCCACTAAATATTTGTGTATCCTATGAAGTTCAAGATAAGGCAAGGTCCCTGGTAAAGAGAGGTGATTAAAGCTGAAATTGAAGCTGTGTGGAAGCCTGTCTGCATCTGTAGTAGTAGCTTTTTGGATTCCACACATCATGACAGAAGATGCTTACACCTTACAAGCTCAGGGCTTACAGTGTCTGTGGGCCACATTCTTCTCTCAGTTGCATCAGTGTCAGAACAGAATTTGGCCTCATTTCTTTAGTGAAATTAGAAGTTTAAAGAGTCATCCCTCGAAGGAGGAAAAAATTAAGATGGAGGCACCACTTGTAGTAGGCTCTGATGTTGCAAGGGGTCCTCATCCCAAGCACCTCTGCTTCTCACCAAGTCTTCCATGGCGCAGCTCTCCAGACAACTCACAAAATTCAATCCCCTCCCAGGGTAACAAAAGATCCAAATGAAAGTCCAAATCAGATGCCCCAATTAATAGTTCTTATACCCCTCTTGGGTTTCAATGAAGCCCTCTGCTTCTTGGCCGCTTATCCTGGCCCCTGCAGAGCTTGTCTTATCTTGCTTCTTCCTCAGCAGGATTCCCCTACTGCCTCCCTTCACCAGGAACTCTGGCAGCTTCCCTTAGGGATCTTCCTGGTCTACATCTCAGGGCTCCCCCACAGGAGCCTACTTTTCTCCCCGTGGGTTTTCCTTCCTGCAGAAGAGTCCTACCTTCTCTACAGTCTCTCCTGCAACTGAGATCAGCTCTGTTTAAACAGTCCTCCACAGCTGGGGTCAGTCACCCTACCTCCATCACAGCCAGCTGGGACCACTAATTGCCCCTATGTGGCTAGATCATGAACAAGGCTGAGGGTAACTACTAGGTCATGGGCCAGGCGGAGACCAGCTTACCTTAAAGGGTCAGCCAGCCTGTAAAAGAGGAGAAAACACAATATATTAAGTAAAGTGCCTTGAATGGCTAAATATTTATGGGGAATATGCAAAGACTGAAAAGCAATTATTCTTTTCTATTGATTGTATAAGTATCTGCTCACATTTTTCTTCAGAAGCCTTGAAAGCAAGGTGGTTGGTTTGTTCAAACCACATTGTCTGTTTCAACACTGAGCTTTTTGTTAAATTCTCTCATCATTTACTAGCATCACACTGACGGTGTCTGCATGACACAGTAGCAGACACACCAGTGGTCACTCTACACTCATACGTCAATCGCTGCTAGCGACAATGCTAGTGAAACAATGGAAGAATAAGAAAATCTCCATGTGGACAAGGCCAACTGTGTCTCATTTGCAAACCTCTGATCAATATAATATTCTAAGTGCAACTAAGAATTAAAACTAATAACAATGCAACATTATTTGTCTCTGGCAATGTCCTCTCTTCCCTTCCCTCCTATTTTGTGATACATCCACTTGTCTTTAATAAGATAGTAAATGTTTTCGGTGGTTTTTTAAAAGGGCACACTCATCCAAAGGATCATGTCTTCCTGTGTGTTTTTACAGGCCAAACACAAATGAGGCTCCCAATTCTCACTGGTAGGCCCTATCTCAACATTAATAAAATATGTATTATCCCTTTGTCTTGTGTACACGAATCCCCCTTTCATGCATACGCATAAAAATTATAATCAGGAATAAAATAAAGAATAAAAATAGTACAACTAACCAGATACATGCAGCGAGCAAATTCTTTATCTTGTTGCCCCATTCCTCTTACAATACCTCTTCCCTCATAAAGTTATGTCTTTATTTAGACTTCAATCCTGCAAATGTTTATGAATGTGCTCTCCACTAAATACAATTTGACTATTCAGGCACAGAAAGTTAAGCACACATGTAAGTGATTACAGGCTCTTTGCAGCTATTCATTTTTATTTAACTGGAAAGCACCTAGTACTATACATAATTAACAATCTATTCTGAACATCCTTGAGTCACTCACAATACTTGTCCAAACCAAGAAGCAGGTGGGAGTGAAACCCACAGGGCGTGGGAACTGGGAGTTACTGCAGGGAAGGAAATGCAGAGGGAAGAACAGAGGCAACCCACAAATACCAGGGGAGATGGAGAGAAACAGAAAAATGAGATGGCAAAGGGAAAGAAACAAAGAACAGAATCTGCTTTGCTCCTAAAAGAGAGAAGAGCTTTTCCTGCCAAACGATGCTGCATGTGATGTAACAAACAGCAACAAAGTTTAGTTTAGTTACTGGTATGGAATTTAATTAATAAAGAATTAAAGGATAGGACCAAAATTATTGCCATTCAACATGGTTTTAAGGAGAATAGGTCTTGTCAAACAAACCTGATTTCATTCTTTGAGGAGATTACAAGTTCAGTTGATAAAGGAAACCACATAGATGTAACATACTTAGATTTTTGCAAGGTGCTTGACTTAGTACCACATGACATTCTCCTTAAAAAAAAAATCATTGTATAATTTCAATAAAGCCCATGTGAAATGGATTTAAAACTGGCTAAGTGACAGATCTCAAAAAGAAATCTTCAATGGGAAATCATAAGCCAATGAGGGTGTTCAAGTGGGGCAGGGATCGGTACACGGCCCAAAAGTAAATATAAGATCACTGATGATCAAATTTGCAGATGACAGAAACATTGGCAGACTGGTAAATAATGCTGAGAACAGGGCAGTCATATAGAACTATCTGGATCTTTTGGTAAACTGGATTCATTCAAACAAAACCCCTCTTAATTAGGCTTGGAAGGATTCAATATTTAATCAGTAAATGTTGGGAAACATCGATTTCACCATATGCACACACACCAGCAAAAAATATTTCCCTTAATAAACAATCAAAATTTACACCTATGGAAAGTAAGAAAGTGCTGCTTGAGAATTGATTCGAGTTTAATTTAAGGATTTTTTACCTGGTAGATTTTGACATGTGATGTTGACAATGTATGTTTTAACAGGTATAAAACTTCAGCTTTTTATATCTCAACACCTACTGTCATTAAATAATTATCTGATTTCCCCCATTGTCTGACCCTCCATAATTTCCCACAATGGTGACAATTTAAATGGACAAAACATAAAAAAATGCTTAAAAAACAATCAATATTATTTGTTGAAATTATAAAAAAAATAAATAGAATTCTGCCAATCCTAGTCTTAATGCAGCCAAATGCAAAGTTATCTGTCTAGGAACAAGGAATGGGGTACTGCACCCTGAAAGCAGGGATTCTGAAGGGGATTTAGTGGCCACAGTGGACAAATAACTGAACATGAGTTCCCATTGGGATGCTGTGGCAAGAAAGGGCCAATGTGATCCTTGGATGCATAAGCAGGGGTGTACTGAATAAGAATAGGGAAGTGATCTTACCTCTGTATTTGGCACTGGTCAGACCAATACTGGAATACTGTGTAGTGTACCGTTCTGGTGTCCACATTTAAAAAGGATGTTGAAACACTGGAGAAGGGGCAAAAAAAAAAAAAAGTCACAAAAGTTATTTGAGAGCTGGAGACCATGCCTTATAGTGAGATCTGGTTAGCTTATCAAACGATCAAGAGATAATTTGATTACAGTGTATAAGTACTTCAAGGGGAGAAAATATGGGGTCTTAAAGGGCACTTTAATTGAGCAGAAAAAGTCATAACAAGCAATGGCTGGAAACTGAAGTCAGAAAAATTCTTAGGCACAAAGAGAGTGGTTAACCATTGGAACAAAATTACCAAGGGAAGTGGTTGCTTCTCCTTCTCTGGGTGTTTTCAGAGCGAGACTGGATGTCTTTCTAGAAGATATGCTTTAGCCAAACAAGTTATTGTGCTCAATCCAGGGATAACTGGGTAAAATTTGATGGCCTGTGGTTTACAGGAAGTCAAACTAGTTGATCTAATCTTCTGGCCTTAAACTCTATGAATGAATCGACATCACTTACTTTGCTCTGTCAATGATAGCAGCCTTGATTACCCATTTGTCTGCTTAATGCTTTCTCCCATGCCATCTCCCTTTGCATGGGGAAAACTACAAATCATTCCCATCTAGCATTGGTTAGGCTGGTGGTGAGCAGGGCCTCTGCTTTTCTGCTCAACTCTCTTCACTTTATGGTTACTTCCATCAACCTGTGGAACTCCTTGCGAGAGGATGTTGTGAAGGCCAAGACTATAACAGGGTTCAAAAAAGAACTAGATAAACTCATGGAGGATAGGTCCCTCAATGGCTATTAGCCAAGATGGGCAGGGATGATGTCCCTAGCCTCTGTTTGCCAGAAGCTGGGAATGGGCGACAGGGGATGGCTCACTTATGTTCTTATGTACTTCATCCTCCCACCCGACCCTGTTTGTCCATTTCCTCCACCTGTTACATCTTGTCTGGTACCCAGATTGTAAACTGTAAGGGGCAGGGACTGTCACCTTTGCTATTTGAAAATAAGGGATGGTCCAGTGGTAAGGGCACTAGTCAGGGACTCGGGAGAACCAGGTTAAAATTCCCTGCTCTGCCATTATTTCCTTTGTGACCCTTGACAAGTCACTTGGGCATGGTCTAGAAAATTAAGTCAGCTTAATGACCCTTGAGCAGCAGAGTTAAACCGACCTAACCCCATGGTAGACAGTGCTAGGCCAATGGAAGAATTCTTCCATCAACCTAGTCGCCTCCTGGGGAGATGGATTATCTACCCCAATGGGAGAACCCCTCCTGTCAGCATATGTGATGCCTACACTGAAGAACTATAGTGGTGTAGCTATGCCACTCTAGCATTTCAGGCTAGACAAGCCCTAAGACTCTCCAAGCCTCTGTTTTCCAGCTGTAAAATGGGGGCAATAGCATGTCCCTACCTCCCCGGGGTGTTGTGAGGATAAATACTAAAAAGATATTGAGGGACTCAGATATTAACGTAATGGAGGCCATATGAAGACCTAAGAGAGAGACTTTGCCTAACACAATGGCCTCTGACCCTTGACTGACAGTCGTAGGCACTACGGTAATGCAAATAAATAACACTGTTGCTATGTTATTTGCTGTTGCAAATTAGAAATACAGTAGAACCTCATTTATCCAAGCATCT
>NW_020664490.1:14081470-14103544 GCF_002925995.2 Terrapene triunguis
CCCCCCCCCGCCCGCCCCCCCCCCCCCCCCCCCCCCCCCCCCCCCGGGCCCGGCCCGCGAAGCCCCCCGCCCCCCCGCCGAAACACCCCCCACGCTGCCCGGCCGAAACAAAAAACCGAAAAAAAACTTCGAGCGCCGCCCCGCCGAACAAAAAAACAAACCACCGCGAGCACCCCCTGCCACCCCAACATTGGCCACCCCTTCTAAGGTGCCGCCCCAAGAACGTGCTTTGTCAGCTGGTGCCTGGAGCCGGCCCTGGTCACAAGCTCTCTGACCCTTTATTCATTCTGACAAAAACTATTGCGAAATAACTTCTTTTGCCCTGAATTACTGGTGCACCAAAGCTGTTAATTCCTTAAACAACACTTAATCTAGTCAGTGCATTAAACTGGTGCTTTTCAGGGCACGTCTTCACTATGGAGCTAAATTGGCGCTGTTCAATGTAGCAGGTCTGGTGAAAATGTGCTAAATCAACGGGAGAGCGCTCTTCCGTCGATTTCTGTACTCCACTTCCCTGAGAAGCCTAAGATACGTCGGTGGGACAGCATCTCCCATCGACACAGGTGGTGTAGATACCACGGTAAGTGGATCTAGCTACATTGACTTCAGTTATATTATTCACATAATTGAAGTAGCATAGCTTAGATTGATTTACCACAGTAGTGTAGACCAGCCCACAGTCTGCACTGGCTTCCAATAGATCTCTGGGTGAAGTTGAAAGTTTTGACCTACAAAGTTTACAATGAATGGTTCAGCCCTGGGTACCTTGGAAACTCTCTCTCTCCTCAACTGGTACTGTGGCAATTGCAATTAGCTGGGACAATTGAACTAAGGCTTAAAGAGGGGGAAGGGCATTTTTAGTAAGGATCCCTCAAATCTGGAATTCCCTTTCTCCCCATTTGGTCTGACACAGCCTGGGTTTGCTGACCTCTGAGCACACTGCAGGGCCAATCTATTGTACAGTACTTTCCTGGAGGAAGTGCCTTCAATGGACTATGTGAGCAACAAGGAGAGGGAGTTTTATTTGTTTACTTTTTTCCAGTAAGTCTTTTGTGTAACTTTAGCAGGTGTTTATAAAACATTCACAAGGGTCTAGAGGCACTTTTTAATAGAATCTAAATAAAATGAATGGGGAGGCAGAGCCATATTTTCTGCAGAATGAAAAGTCTCATTCACCGTGGATGCCATGGATTTAATTCATTTTTCTCAAACATTTTGCAAAATGTCCGTGACTTTTAATTTGACACACAACTCTACATTATCGAACCTTGAAACTACTTGTTGTTTGGGTTAAAAAAATTCAGACCAGTATGGTTTTTTTCCTTCTTCTGATATTTTGCACAATCACTGGAAAAACCTCAGATGTGAAACTATTAGCACAACACTGTCAGGTAGTTCCAAGAACTCATGTAGATCTTCACATGGAGGATCATTCAGAAACATGTTCATCCTCATTCCCTTATGCCCTACTTTCTCCACCTTGGAGCAGTCATGAGGTCTGACCCTGCAAACACTTACCACACATGGAGTAACTTTACGTACACAAGTACCCATTGGGACCATGTGAATAAAGTTATTCACATGCACCAGTGTATGCAGGATCAGGTCATGCATTTGTAAAGCATTAGGCTGCAGGCAGGTATCAAATAACTGGTACACCGTGACAAATGGAATATTATTCTTTAAATCTGCTAGAGTTCTCTCTCCTAAGTGTACTGTGTGCTCAGATCAAAACTGCAGCTAGGGTCAAAATTTACTGCCCCTCACTTTTTTAAAATGAGAAGTGAGCCCTGGCAGGCAGCTGGTCTTAAATGAAAATAAGTTTTAATGGAATGCTATCATTAGCTTTTTTTACCAAAGATCTTCCATCTCACAAGAGGCTACTATAGTGGATATTTCAGTCAACCCCATTAGAACTCCTCAACTACTCCCTCATGGTTTCTATTTGAAGGTCAGGAAGCAGTAGACTAACACGCTCGTTTTGTTCCCAAACCTAGGCCATGTCTACACTTACCGGGAATCGACACTGCTGCGATCGATGCAGCAGGGGTCGATTTAGCCGCTCTAGTGAAGACCCGCTAAATCAACTGGAGAGTGCTTTCCAGTCGACTCCAGTATTCCAGCTCTCCGAGAGGAGTAAGGTAAGTCGACGGGACGCAGCGCAGTGTAGACATCGCGGTAAGTTGACCTAAGCTACGTTGACTTCAGCTACATTATTCATGTAGCTGGAGTAGTGTAATGTAGGTCAACTTACCCACGTAGTGTAAACAACCTAGTTGCCAACTGGAAACGGATAAAAAATTTCAACAGGAATCTCCACTACAGTAGTCTAACCTCCCTACAAAACTACCAATAGGTTCAAAGCAAAGCACCTGATATGAACCTTTCGACCTCCAAAAGCTTTGGGAGTAGTTCTGATCTAAACATCATGGCTTGGCCTATGTTCATAAGAGACTACCCTGGAATGCTGATCAAATGCCAGCAACCTCAGGTTTTGGAGGAAGTTCAGATTCAGATGCGTGTCATCAGTTTAGTAAGGTACTTGAGCATGCACATGTGACTCCAGTGGGAATACTCATGTGCTTAAAATTGCACATGTGCTTAAATGCATTGCTCAATCAGGGCCAATAGCTGGATCAGAAAGCAATGATTTGGGCCCATCTCTAATATGAACTGGGAATCAGAATACTACTTGTTTTCATATAATTGATACTAGATACTGCACATCAGAGCAGGAAGTATTAAAACTGATTAAAGGAAAACTAATATTACACCAGATAATTAGAGAGTATGCATATATAAACAGCAGGATACTGCTTGGGTGTGACACAACCAATTAATCATACGCAGACCACAGCTGGACCAGCTACTGCCTGCGCTCAGCTCAGTTCAGTTGTACTCACATTCAACTGTGCATGCTTGACTGCACCGTGGAGCTCCCACTGCTCCTAGCCCCGATCTAGCAATTGCAACAACAGTGTTTGGATCAAAAGACTGGTGTAGGCTAGAGCATATGCAGTTGATGGGCAGCAGTGATGCACTGGGTCATAATGCAGTGATTTCTCTAAGGTAGGGAGTGGACACCTACAGTTCTACTATAGGTAGCTTGAAGTACTGTACAAACATTTATATATATCAACGTTAGGGCACTGCTGACTCGTCTATGCTATTTACCATTGAATTAAGGAATTCCTAGGATTTTTTGGACCGGATATTCCCATTGGGTGATGGCAGCGATGGTGAAAAGTATATGATAGATAACGCTCAGACATTTTACACGACTGCTGCTACTACCTGTGGGGCTGCACCTGTTGGGGATTACAGGCTTGAAAAGTCCTTCTATAGATTCACAGGGTACGTTTGCACTGCAATAAAAAATCCCACAGCACTGAGGCTCAGAGCCCAGATTAACTGACTTGGGCTCACAGGGCCCAGGTGGTGGGCCTAAAATAACCGTGTAGATGTTCGGGCTTGGGCTGGGCTCTGAGACTCACCCCCCTTGTGGGATTTCAGAGCCAGGGCTCCAGCCTGAGCCTGAACTCTACATTGCAATTTTGAGCCCTGCAACCCAAACCCCATGAACCTGAGTCAGCTGACCTGGGCCAGCCCCAGCTGTGCTGCAGGTCTTCCATTGCAGCATAGATGTGGAACAGAAGGAACGATTGTGATCATCCAGTGTCTGACCTACTGTATAACACAGGCCACAGAACTTCCCCAAAATAATTCTTGGAGCCTATCTTGATTTCCAAATTGCCAGTGAGGGAGAATCCATCATGACTGCTGGTATATTGTTCCAAATGTTATTTGTACTGTTCAAAATTTACACCTTATTTCCAGTCTGACTTTATCTAGTTTCAACTTTCAGCCATTGGATCACGTTACACTTTTCTCTACTAGAGTGAAGAGCCCATTATTAGACATTTGTTCCCCATGTAGGCACTTATAGACTGTAATGAACTCACCCTTTAACCTTCTCTTTGTTAAGTGACACGGATTGAGCTCCTTCAGTCTATCTCTATAAGGCAGGCAAGTTTTCCAATCCTGAGGTTCTTCTCTGAATCATCTCCAATTTTTCAACATCAGTTCTGGGGTCCACGGATCAAGAAGGAAAAGAGTATTTCAGCAGTGGTTGTACCAGTGCCAAATACAGAGGGAAAATAACCTCGCTGTTTATGCATCCAAGGATTGCATTAGTCCTTTTGGCCACAGTGTTGCACTCGGAGCTTATGTTCACTGATTATCTATCACAACTCCCAAATCATTTTTTTAAATCACTGCTACCTGGATAGAGCCTTCCATCCTGGCCTCCATTCTTTGTTCCCAGATGTATACATTTACATTTAGCTATATTAAAGCACATATTGTTTGATTGTGCCCAGTTTGCCAAGCGATCCAGATCGCTCGGTATCAGTAACCTGTCCTCTTCATTATTTGTCGATCCCCCAATATTTGTGTCACCTACAAACTTTATCAGTGATGGCTTTATGTTTTCTTCCATGTCATTGATAAAGATGTTAAATAGTGTAGGGCCAAGAATAGATCCCTGTAGGGCCCCATCACACCCGCTCAGCTGAGACAAAGCCTTCATCTCACATCATAAACCAGTGCTTCATTAAGTATCGTTATCTGTGTAAAAATAGTAAGGCTCCCAGAATTCATCAAAAAATCAGATATATTTCTGGCTCTGCAGTCAAATCAGTCAGATTATGCAAAGTCCTCAGCTGCCTAATAGAAAAGTCACAGACAGGACATCACAATTTGCATTGCATTAGTTTCACCTCAAGATAAAAACAGGGCCTATGTAATAAACTGGAACAGCTCTCACATTACGCAGTTAGCAAGTGGAAAATAAGCCAAGAGTGGAGAAACTCATTAAATCAAAATTACACGTTCAATAGCTTGCTAGCTGAGCAGACTGACATTATGGAAATGATGATGATTTTGATCGTGGAGATAGAGCCAGCAAAACTTTAGCAACACGACTAAACTCTTGTGCTATCCTAGAAGATGAAAATAATGAGCTAGACACAGACCACCCCAGGACTTCAGCAATTGCTCTTCTCAATCCTTCTTGATGAGCAATCTAGGATTCTAAATTCAACACTAATTCAAATTGTAAATAAGCTTCTCTTCCCTCCACAAAAAGATTGTTACTCTCAATCCAGCAGACAGTTTAATAGGAGATTAGCAGGTGTATGACAGTTTTGAAACTGTTTGATTATTATTTACATCCGGCTCAAGGTATGCTCAAAGCTAAACCCTGTACAGATGAACGTGCGAGGAAGGATAGCCTGGGGTTAGGTGCTAGCCTGGAATTTGAGAGTTCAGTTTCTTGCTCTGTCACAAACTTCTTGCGTGGCTTTGGACAAGTCACTGAGGCCCAGATTTTTAAAGATACACAGCGTTGCAAGGCTTAAGTCCCATTTTCAAAAGTGACATAGGCTCTTAGGAACCTAAGGCTATGTCTACACTAGCAACACTACAGCGGCACAGCTGCAGCTGCACTGCTGTAGCACTGCAGTGTACACACTCACTACAGCAATGGAAGGCGTCATTCCATCGCTGTAGTAAATCCACTTCTCCTAGAGGCAGTAGCTAAGTCAACTGAAGACTACTTCTGTCGCCCTAGCAGTGTCTATATCAGGGTTTAGGTCATCTTAATTACATCACACAGGGAATGAAATTTTTCACAGCCCTGAATGGAGTAGTTAAGTCCACCTAACTTTGTAGCATAGTCCTGCACAGAATGAAGACGACACTTTGCCAATTTACACCAGCTGACCCATGGTCCTTACCCCACAGAGCTTACTAGCTGAGGCTCCAGTCCTACCGTGATGTGTGTGTGTGTGGACCAATGTGCCCATATGGGTCCCATTGCAGAATAGCAGCCTACATTTCATTATGACACCACAAATGGTAATGGGGGGGGGCAGAGAAGGAGAATAATGGTTTTGATTACGATCACATGATTGCTTATTTTGTTGTTTCCATGACAAAGGGTTGTGGCAGGGGACGGGGTGGAGGGGGGAGAATTAATAGCTGATGATTTTGGAATTGGTTTTGAATTGCTTCAGGGCCAGGAACTGCACTCATGTGAGCAAATATTACTCACTAGGCCAGATCCTTCGCTACTGTAAATTGGCATAGGCCCATTGAAGTCAAATGGAGCTATGCCACTTTACACCATCTGAGGATCAGGTACAGTGTGAATGTGTGTTACAGAATCTGGTCTTAAACTGGTGGGGAAGTTATTCCATTTCTGAAGACCCTCACAAGAGAGCCATGACTAGAGGACATGCAAAAGTGAGTTACAACAGAAATTAAAGGGAAAATTCCTGCCCAGGGAAAATCTTCCCCATCTGTTGTTTACCTTCCTACCTTTAATCCTGATTTTTGGTCTTCTGAGTATTTTGAGGCCATCTTTCTCTTTAAAGGCTCCCCAGTTTCTATCTTAGGCTCATTTTTATTGCCCTCTGACAGGAGCCCAAGCTCAAATAGCCCCCAGATGTTATTCCTCAGTCCCAAGTGGAATTACAGTGGCAGGATCAACAGACTGCCACTGTGAGGAGCATGCAATGAAGGCAAGTAGCCGATATAGGACTTAAGGTGCAGAATTTAGCATAGGCTCCATTTTTATGAAACCAGCGAGGCTGACAGAGGTTTTTTGGACAACTAGTCACTAAACTGAGCACTTAGTTGAACATCATTGATGTGCTCAGCATATAGAACAGGTCTGAGACATGCTTCTTAGTGGGCGACATCAAGCCATCTCAAGGAAAAATGGAGTCTATGCTAAAAGGCAATAAATTATATTGGTACAGTGAAATATACAACATAATCACATCACTTCATTCTCTCCAGGGACAGCATCTACACTAAAGCAGAATTTTACACTTGTCAACATAAATTTTATTCGAATCTACTGACAATAGGGTTTTCAAAAGTGGCATCTTTCAAGGAAGAGAGAACTGAAGTAATAGCTGTGAAGTACAAGAAAGACAGATAGACTTATTCAAAGGCTATGTCCTCACAGCACTATTTCCACAATGAGCGTAGACTGCAAATTAGCTGTGCTCTGTGGGTGGGAGAGAGAAAAATTTCTTGAGGAGACAGGCCCCGAAGAAAATAGAATTTCAGATAACCTCAGAAACTCTCTGACTTTCATTTGTCAGAAGAAGAAACCA
This sequence comes from Terrapene triunguis, assembly GCF_002925995.2. NCBI lineage: Eukaryota > Metazoa > Chordata > Testudines > Emydidae > Terrapene > Terrapene triunguis. Next base: position 14,088,655 of record NW_020664490.1, read on the forward strand.
AGGAGACTATTGGAACTGTTTGACTAATCTGTTGCCCATTTTGTCAATGTTCACATCAGATAATCATTCATGAATGATTTCCCCCCACTGTTTGACCTACTTGTGCTATTACGTGGTGAAGCCAAAGCTTAATTTGTTCTGGGACTTGCTGGGACTCAACCCTGGCACCTCTTCTGTCTGTAGCGTGCAAGGCGTGACCTCATACGCACAGCGCATGTGAGGTTACACTGTGCAGACTCCTGTGGCATGACCTCATACGCACAATGCGTATGAGCACATGCTGTGAGAGGACACCATCATTATTGTTTGAGCCCTTGCACCTCTTTCTTTAAAAATTAAGCACTGGATGAAGCCAAACCTCAATGCAACTCTTCACACAATATCATAGGATCTTATAAGGAATTTCTTGTAGTGATTCTTAGTGCAAAAAGTCACAGGGTTGCTAACAATACTGTTAGCATCTGTGGTGGCAAACTGATTAGGACTTAGAATCATAGAATCATAGACTATCAGGGTTGGAAGGGACCTCAGGAGGTCATCTAGTCCAACCCCCTGCTCAAAGGAGGACCAACACTAACTAAATCATCACAGCCAGGGCTTTGTCAAGCCGGGCCTTAAAAACCTCTAAGGATGGAGATTCCACCACCTCCCTACATAACCCATTCCAGTGCTTCACCACCTTCCTAGTGAAATAGTGTTTCCTAATATCCAACCTACACTTCCTCCACTGCAACTTGAGATCATTGCTTCTTGTTCTGTCATCTGCCATCACTGAGAACAGCAGAGCTCCATCCTCTTTGGAACCCCCCCTCCCCTTTCAGGTAGTTGAAGGCTGCTATCAAATCCCCCCTCGGTCTTTTCTTCTACAGACTAAACCACCCCAGTTCCCTTAGCCTCTCCTCGTAAGTCATGTGTCCCAGCCCCGTAATCATTTTTGTTGCCCTCTGCTGGACTCTCTCCAATTTGTCCACATCCCTTCTGTAGTGGGGGGACCAAAAGTAGACAATACTCCAGGTGTGGCCTCACCAGTGCCAAATAGAGGGGAATAATCACTTCCCTTGATCTGCTCCTACTAATACAGCCCAATATGCCGTCAGCCTGCTTGGCAACAAGGGCACACGGCTGACTCATATCCAGCTTCTCGTCCACTGTAATCCCCAGGTCCTTTTCTGCAGAACTGCTGCTTAGTCAGCTTATGCTGCTTCATAAAAGAAGTCTGCCATTTTCCTTTTCAAATGAACAGGGAGCGCCTTTTTAATGGTGCTCAAAGACCATGTGCAAAAGTGTTTACACAATCACAGCAGTGCAGGCAAGTTATTATTGGTATTATTATTAGTGCCTAAAGACTCAGTTTGTTTGGTTCTATACAGATATACAGTAAAAGTCAATTAAAGAGCTTGTAACCTTGAGTGAGAACACATCAATAGGCACCAATATAGGAAAAGTTAGGCAGGTATCCAACCATTAGTACTTGCCCCCCACTATGCAAATGAAGTTGTGGTACCTATGAGCACAAACAGGTCACCTTGTTTAAAAGTTGGACTTAACAGTAGATGCAACAAATCTATTAATCCTGGGTTTAGTTACAGAAAGCAGATAGTATGAAGTAATCTCATGTGCCGATAAGATTCACTACTTTGAAATCCAGAAAATTGTTTGATTAATGAAGTCATTTTCGTCTAATCTCAGACATGCAACTGACAAAGTTAATGGGTCATAGTTCAAAAAAGTAGGTCTTGAAGTCCATCAGCCAGGTTCTGTTCTTGGTTACACTGGTCAGTGGAATTACTCCAGATTTACAAGGGTAAATGAGATCAAAATCTAGCTCCATGTGCAACTGCACACATTCATGTACAATCATTTATATGTGAGCAAATATATTTCTTCACAGACCTTGGCTCTCCTTTTTAAAGAATGTGGGCCATACATAAAATAGTCTCCTGGATAATCTTTTACATCATGATCTGCTATTGAATTTACGGATTGTATACCTCTGGCCACGGGCAGTTCTCGGAACTCATTTCAAGAGCTGATTATTATTTGCACTATGGCCCACTCACATTTACATCCACCAGAATGGTGTAAAGTGGCCTTGCCATAAATGAGAATGAAGCCTTCTGCCTATAAAGACTGAAAACTTTTGCCACTGACCTCCTGTATGGACAGAATTAAACTGTTTCCAAATTAAATTATGGCACTGAACAAATTTTGATGACTGTAGCTCATGTCCACAAAACAAGCAGTGATTGAGATTTACCTATTTACCATGTGGGTAGGGTTGCCAAGAGTCCGGTTTGCGACTGGAACGCTCAGTCAAAAAGGGACCCTGGCAGATGACCGGGCTGCTAAAAGTCCAGTCGGCGGTGCAGAGGGGCTAAGGCAGGCTCCCTGCCTCCCCAAGCTCCGCACAGCTCCCAGAAGCAGCCAGCATGTCCGGCTCCTAGGCGCAGGGGTGGCCACGGTGGCTCCACATACTGATGCACCAGCTATGCGGTTCCCATTGGCCGGGAACCACAGCCCAATGGGAGCTGCGGGGGCAGTGCCTGCTGTCCCAGGCAGCGCACAGAGCCCTGTGGCCCCTCTGCCTAGGAGCCGGAAATGCCAGCCGCTTCCAGGAGCAGCCTGATGTAACAGCCGCCTGGCCAGAGCATGCATCCCACACCCCCTTCTACACCCCAACCCCCTGCCGCAGCCCTGAGCCCCCTCCTGCACCCAAACTCCCTCCCAGAGCCCATATCTGGCACCCCCTCCATCACCCCAACCCTCTACCCCAGCCCTGAGCCTTCTCCTGCACCCAAACTCCCTCCTGGTGCCTGCACCCCACACACCCTCCCGCACCCCAACCCCTGCCCCAACCCTTAGTCCCCTCCTGCACCTCAACCCCCTGCCCCAGCCCTGAGCCCCCTCCTGCACCCCAAACCCTTCATCCACAGCCCCCAGAGTCCACACCCCAAGCCAGATCCCGCACCCCAACCCCCTGTGCCAGCCCTGAGCCCCATCCCACACTCTGAACTTCTCAGCCCCAGCCTGGAGCCCCTCCTGCACCCCAAACCCCACATCCCCATCCCCACCCAGAGCCCACATCCCCACCCAGAGCCCTCTCCCACACCCTGAACCCCTCATTTCTGGACCGATGAAAATGAATGAGGGTGGGGGGAGAGTGAGCGACGGAAAGAGGGGTGATGGCGTGAGCAGTGGCCAGGCCTTGGGGAAGGGGCCAGGCAGGGGGCAGGGCAAGGGTGTTTAGTTTTGTGCAATTAGAAAGTTCGCAACCCTAATTGTGGGCCGTGTATACAGCTCTCTCTGTGTTATGTGGGCCACAGCCACCACACAATATATATTCTGCCTGTATGGCCCTGAATATGTCACATGGGCCACAGCTGTGTGCTGATTGGGCCACAAGTGGCCCACTTGCCATGGGTTTAGAACCACTGAGATAGAAAATAAGGCCTTGATCCAGCAAAATACTTAAGCTGTGTTTTGATCTTAATGTGACTAACTCACGTGCTTGCAGTTAAGATCAAGCTTCAGTGTTTTGGAGGGTTGGGGGCCAGAGACTGTTCAGCACCTTGCAGGTTCCAGATTCAGATTGTTCATAAATGAACATTCACAACAGAGCTAATCACAGTCCTGGGAATTCTGATGAAAAGTGGGGAAAATGCTTCACTAAATTGTCACATCATTTTTCCAACTACAGAGCTAGTAGAAATTATTCAAAAGAAATTATAGTAAGAAAAAACAGGAATTTTTTTTTAATGGTCATGTCTTTTGCTGTAGTTCTTGACCAGCTCTAATTCTTAATGCAGAAACTACAGCCCCCTTCTCCATCACATAGTCTTTCCTATTTGTATATTATTTAATGCTCTGATCTTGAGTTTCTTACTCAGGCAAAATTCCCTTTGAGGTAGCAAGGTCCAAAGCAAAGGGCACGAACCTGGAAACTAGGACCCCTGAGTTCTATGCCCAGCTCACCTGTTGACATGCTGTATGATCTTGGGCAAATCATTTACGTCCAAATTTCAAAGCCAGGCGCTTCAATTTTTGAATGTCCAAGTTGAGACAGATACTGAAGAATCTGCTTTCCATTGTCAGGTATTGTCCACTTGACTCTAATGAGAACTGAAGGTTCTCCTCAGGTCTGAAATTCAGGCATTAGGGTAGGCGTGTCTCAAGCTGCCCAACCTAAAATTGAGGTACCCCAAATGAATGAACACTTTGGAAAATGTAGCCCTTTACCTGTTTGCCTCCGTTTTCCCTATCTGTAAAATGCAGAGATGAAAAAAACGATATCAGTGCCAAGTACATTATAATTACAGCATAGCATTAGTGTTAGTATTGGCTTCAGTGAAAGTTTTGCCTAAGGGACCAAGTTCAGGCTGAAATAATTAAAGATTTTTGGTCAACTAATTCAGAGAGACACCATTCAAATGATGTTCCCTCAAGGATACCTACTGATAAATATATATCCTACAATGCACAGCTGATGCAGTGCATGTGAAGGTAGATGGACAATTATTGTGCCTTCTTATATATTCATTCAGAATCCAGATGTTTAAAAATAAATAGTATTTCAAAATCAAGAGCTGGTATTTACAGAAACAAACTCCAGAACAATTTGATTCAGTAAGTGCCACCCAGAGGAATCTTGACTAAAGAGGGGAAAAATTTTATACCGTTTTATCTTTGCATAATTGTGTCTTTATTTTACACTACATGCTTTATTCTCTGCCCTTTTGACACAGCCAGCTGCCTTTTGGAGCCCTATTAAGAAGCAGACCGGCTTCAGGCTGTAACAGGCACCAGCTTCCAAAGCCCATTCTATTGATGCATCACATTGCTTGTATGTGCCTGCAAGCACATCGCAAAAGTTCCTATATTCTGTTTCCTTTTCAAACTGCTGGGGGAAAGAAGAAAAAAAAAAAGTGTGTGAGAAGCATAAACTACTAAAACAATGTTTGTAGCTAAGTATCCTGCCCCACAATAGAGTTCAATAATTAATGACACAGTGGAATGTCTGGTTCACACTGAGTTCAGGTTCATCCTGTTATCAACTGAGCAGACAGAGGAAGTGACATCGTACACGCAGGCTCTTGTTTGAAGGCAAGGAAGTACAACAAGAAGTTTCGGCACTAGTACTTGGGCAGGAAGTATCATTTTTTAAAGGCTGGGTTGTGTTTACGTCAGTCCTCTAAACTGCCTTTTTCACTCAGCCACGCATAACGAGCTCAGTCCTGCAAGCTGCAGAGTATCCGTGACAACTGACATCAGTGGAGGGTACTCAGTATCTTGCAGGACTACCTTGTTATAAGGAATGCACATGCAGCTGTTTTCAAGGACATCTTTTGTTTAAAAAATGACTGAGAGGGGTCTTTTCACCTTATCCTGCTAACTCTTCCCTATGCAAGTAAGTGACCCACTGGATTCAACAGGCCTACTTGAGTATGCAAAGATTACTCACACAGATTATGTAGCATCAGGCACGGGAACCTTACCTTACAGTACATGCAAATATAGAACAATGCTGTACATTGCTATCTCCAGGATATCAAAGAGCTAGACCTGCCGGACCTTGGTTGACAGATTTTTCCTGCCCATATACATACTGAAAAATTCTTGCTTGCTGTGCATATTTGCACCATATATATTATAATGTTATTATAAAATGATCATTCTTGGGCATTGGAAAACAGCAGCAAATGTAAAACACTCCTCAAAGCCCTAAAAAGGTTCCTCTTAATACCCCCCAGATACTTATTCTGGTGTTTAATGATGTTTTTCCATCCACTCTTCTGAATTCCTGCCTACCATGGTCTGTTGTCTTTTTTTAGAAGTGCTCTTATCTAATTTAGGGCCAAATCCTGCAAACACTTACACCTGAGTAACTTTACTCACATGAATGGTCTCACTGAACGCTACACGATGGCTCAGACAAGTATGGTTACTGCAAGGACTACTAACGTGATCAAAGCTACTCATATGGGCATTTACAGAATCAAGTACTTATGTTGCAAGGGGCAGTGACCTTGTCTTGTTATCTGCTTTTAAAAAAAGATAGTGCTCATAGGTGTGCCAGTCGAGATATTAATTATAATTCTAGCTGACACATGAAACAGGACATACTAGTTTGTTGATGTGCCGTGCTGAGTCTGTCTGTCTTAGGGTTTTGTATTGCACCCATCATCTGAGTATCGAAGCATCCTTAAAATATCAACATATGAAAATTTATTTTTGTTACAAACCCAGGAATTTTTTTTACAATTTTCCCATCCTGTTTTCCCTCCTCTCAGCCTTTAGTACAGTAGTGTTACCATACCCTTAGAAAATGAGCTGTGCTAAGACGTCTGGCATTGATCCTTTCAAATGGAGCTGAATTTAATAGCTTTGGTTAGACCACCGCAGACTTTGTGCACGAGCATCAGTGGTTTCTAACAGCTTTGGACAAGCTGATTTCAGTTAAATACTTCATAAAGTCTGGTCCTTAGGTGATGTGGATGGGAAGAAGATTAACTCCAAAGACCTCAATTGGCTGAATAGTTTGAGAGAGAGCAATCTAAGCTATGTATACACTACAGCGTACGTCGGTACAAGTTATGTCGCTCAGGGGCGTGAATAAGACACCCCCCACCCGAGCGCTGTAAGTTACACCGACCTAAGCGCCGGTGTGGGACAGCACTATGTCGGCGTGGGACCTTCTCCTGCCAACATAACTACTGCCGCTTGCAGGGGCTGGAGTAATTAAGTGGACGGGAGAGCTCTCTCCTGTCGGCTTAGAGCGACTGCGCCACTGTATGCTCTGTAGTGTAGCCATAGCCTAGTAATATGCCAGCTCATGGGTTTCCAGTCTAGTGGCCACAAGGAGATATCAGGGAGCCATGAACACTCCCCCTGTTTTATGGCTAAGTAGGAGGAGGGGTCACATGCTTACGGGAGGGGAATCCTGAAAGCTTTTTCTGTTGTTACGTGGGTTTTTAATATGAAAAAAAAAGTTGAGAACTATTATGCTAGTTCATCCTATCTAACTCCACAGAGTGAAAGTGAAGCTGCAGCTCACCCATCACCTGTAACCTTATGGAGCATGCAGTCTTCTGTATTTCACAGGAATTGTCATTGCTATTCAAACTGAAGGATATTTGTACTGTTTGAACTTAGATGTCCATCAAAAACACAATGGAAGAAGTTCTGCACTGATGTTCACCGCCACCCCGGTGCCACCCCATGCATCCGCACTGTGTCCCTGGGGGGTGGGGGTGAATGTCAGAGCAGAATCTGTCCCAGTGTTTGGTTAAGTCACTGCCTGGTATCTGTAGGAGCTTCAGTAACCAGGGATGTAGAAAAATACACAGGTAGCTTATCAAACAGAGAGGTCTAAGGAAGCTCAATCTCAGAAAATTCCATAGTATGAATCAACGGGGGCATATTCCCGCCACTGTGAGAAACTGAAAATGCAAATAATTTCTGCACATCTTGTGGCTTGACGATTCTGAAGCAGTTCTGAGATCTACTCCACTGGAGGGAATATCAAAATAGCCTTACTTTGGGTCCAGCAGCAGGTGTTTCTGAGGCAGCCAAGAAGGAGCTGTTGGTGGAAGCAACAGCCACATTTATGTTTTAGAATTTGCTGTTTCTTGCACTACTTAATGTTTATCCAAGCTGTGCCCTTTCTACACTACAGGTGATGGTGCAGTCAGCTAGTTGCACATCACGTTATGGGACAGTGTGGTTAGTGTGTTAAAATATTGCTTTTCCCCTGACACACAGTACCAAGAGCTGGGATTTAAAATTCCTATTGTATGAACATTAACAGGAAAAGTATGCTGTCTCCTATTATGGAACTGAGTTATAAAACTGGAATGCTGTCCCCGCCTAGTCTGGCTCCCTGTCATCAGGACTTTGCCAAAAACCATTCTGTACTCCAGAGCGTGAGTATCACAATGGGAACAGCCTTCTGAGGCACAAAGACAAGAGGCGATGAATGTATAAAGCTGGCAGAGGGTTTTTTCTAATCTGCCAGTAACAATCAAGTGACTTTCTTAATCTTCCTGAATTCTGATACGTACTTTATGCGCAGCCTTACAATTTAGCAACCGGCAGCTGTATGCTACTGATTGTGAACTGCACCATTGTCTTTTATAGGAGAGAGACAAGAACGCCAGCTGACTCCTTCGCGTGCATCTACTGCTGGTTTCGGTTTTTAAAATGATGGGCTAAAAACAAAGCCACCCAAAGTTCTCCAGCTGAGCCTAGAGTGAGCTTGATTCTCCTCTTGCCTCCGTCACTTTGCCCCAGCATAACTCCATTGATAGTGTGCATGAGAGAAAATTCAGCCTCTGCAAATATCCAACAGGGTTCCTGGGTTTGTAGAATCAGTTTCATGGCAGCAGTAGCGAGGAGAATTTCAGGCACTAAATTTTGTTCTCAGTCATACCAGTGTAAAGCCAGTGGATTTAAACAGAGTTAGTCTGGGGTTACACCCGTGTAATTGCACTGAGGTTTGTTTAACAACACAGGGATTGATTTTCTTTTCCCTGGGGAAAAAAATGCATATTTTTAAAATGTCCCTATGCATCTCTGCATTGCCATATTTTTTTCTTTTGTCTAACAGTTTGTCAACAGTTTCCCTGTGTACAATGTGCTCTTTTTATACCTTCTCAGCCATTTCCAATTCAAAAAGCTTCTATCAAATTTACTTAGGAAATGCCTTCAGGGGTTACTTCTTCCTTTTCCTGCCCACGATGCTCCATCACATGCTCGTAACATTTGACAAGAGCTATTTAAGGTGGGGTTTTTTTATATAAAGAGGCTTGTTTAATTACACATAGAACATTTTAAGCCATAAGGCCAAGCCCTCCTCCACACAGCGATGATCTAAGCACATCCAGGAAACTTTTGGTGCCAAAAATCTCAAAGTCTGGAGGAAATATTTGCAGGGCAACATGGCTGCAAACATGTCACAGTTCACCAGCATAGGCACTGAAGTTTAGATTTAAGCGTGTGTGCCGCACAAGAAATCAACACAAACAGAGACAGCTGTATGGGTTGAGTCCCAGTACAGAACCTTACTTGAACAGTCTCAAATATGACTTCTCAGCTCAGGGCTTAAAAAATTCCAGTAAGATTTTGCATGGTTCATGTGTTAGACAGGAGCATATGAACAGTTTACTGCAGTAAGGGTGAGGGGAAAGAGATTGAAAATTGTCAGGAGTTTGCACAGATGAAGAATAAAAAAGATCTTTGGATGGCAGCACTGGATACAGATCAGGTCCTGCACAGATATAACCTGGACAGATGCCAATGGCAGATACCTGTATCCAGTCAGTCAGTCAATAAATGCTTTTGAAAGCTCCTTGACAGCCTGAATCCAATGCTATTTCCAATGTACTTCCCAAAAGAATAAGTCTTTGGCAAAAAATTAGGACTGAGCTGCCTTTCTCTGCAAGCTAAAGCAAAGATCAGAATAGGATAGGCAGAGAACTAAAACAGAGGTAGAAAAGCTGATCTCACCACAAACACACACAAAAAAACAGTTCTACAAAAAGAATTCTAGAGTTCACAGAAGGGCTTGTGCTCCAGTGGAATTCATTAGAGCTAGTTCTGGCAGTTCTGAAAAAAATTAAACATATTTGTTTCATGTAACCCAAAATCAAGCATTTTGTTTCAATTCTGAGCACTGGAACTGTTTTAAAAAATAAAATTGAAAAAAGTGTCCAAACAAAAAGTCATTTAAAATCAAAAATGTTTATTTAAAAAAATATTGAACCAAAAACATTTCAAAGTTTAAAAAAAATATATTGTTTTTTTTCCTCACCTCACCTTCCCCCCGCCCCAAACAATTTGGCAAAACTGACATGAGTTTGCTAAACACGTTGGAGTTGCTGAATCTGCATTTGTCGCTGAAAAGAAGTTTCAGTCAAAAAATTGTACACGGCTCTAGAATCAATACATTTCCCCTCTCTGGTTCTCTGAACCTCATGGTGGTGACTGTTAAAGTTTACCAATTATATAACTTCTTCATGCTTTTGTTGCCCCTGTGACCTGTGTCACCAGAAGATGCAATCAAACCAAATAAGACTACAACAATGAAAGAAACCTACATTAATTAATTACTGTAATAGCCACCCTGTTAAGAATGAGACATCTGATAGGAGAGGGAGAGGCAATCACAGGGCACTATCAGCTGCATGTATGGGCTTGTACTGTTTTAAAGCTCAGTACTTCCAATACTGCAAAGAGATTAACCCCTTAATTCTCAGGTGATACTAGAGGTTGGTGTTATCCATAGGGTTACAAATAATTCAGAATGAAGAGGTAAAAGCAGGGATATAGGGGGTTAAAAAGATGAGCAAGAGCCATATTGGGGTGCACTGCCTAACTTCCATGTAATCAACTCTCCGTAACACTGGATTGTGAGGCACATGTACTACAGGGCTGTAGAACTGGCCTCACCGTTAATCCTGGGGAAATTCTGTGCCATTGCATGTGCGTAGAATTCATGTCCCCTGCAGATTTCTTTGTTTCCCCACAGAAAAAATGACTTTCTGACAGAGAAGCAAAAGGAAGCTGCAAGAAGAGTCACACACCACTCCCTAGCTGCACATCGTTTCAGGCACCCAGACCAGCCGGCGGAGAGGTAAATCATCACAGGGTTGGGGCACCCCAACCAGTGGCTCCTACCCTGAGCCAGGTCTCAGCTGCCATTCCCGTCTGGGCTGGAGGCAGGGGAGGACAGGACTTCCTCTTCCCCTGAAAGGAGAGGCTGAGGCTGTGTCAGATCCACCCCCATAAACCTACCCCAGCTGCAGGAAGCTCAGCATCCTACCCTGCTTCCTGCCCCCATCACTCTGCAGCTGTGAGGGGAGGGGTCACTGTACGGGGAAATGCTCCCCCATCCATCCAGACCTCCCATACCCAGACACCCCTGCCAAGCCTCACCCCGTACACCCAGAACCCCCCTAGCCTTCCATATTCGAACCCCACCCCACTGAACCTCAACCCCTACATCTGGAGCCCTCTGCTGCCAAACCCCCTGCCTCCGGACCCCCACCCCTGCATCCAGACCACCCCCTACTGAACTCCCTGCACTCAACCCCCCCATCCTGACAAGCCCCGCCCCCCCACACCACCCTGAGCCCCCACACCCAGACCCCTCCACTGAGACCCAACCACTTTCACCTGGAAACCCCTGCAGAGTCCCCTTGCCTCTGCACCTGGAATCCCCGCAACAAGCCTCTGTGCATCCAGATCCCCCCACACCTAGACGCCCCCACTGAGCTGCCTGCATCCAGATCGCCCCACACAGAATCCTCTCACCCCACACCTGGGTCCCCCCAAACTGAGCCCCTTCACACTTGGATCCTGCCTGGTTAAGCCTGCCTGCCCCACACCTGGTGAGCCTGGCACACGGGGCAGGGCCCCAGGGTGTTTCTGGGGCAGGCCCAGGCCTTGTGCTGTGTCAGGGTCGGGTGCAGCCTCACCACTGAGTCTGTGTCCCGGGGATGTGGGGGTTGCAGGGTGATCTCCCACTTTCGTGCAGCCAGTGGCCTGTGCTCCCCACTGTCATGCTGGAGCCTCTGCATTTATTTATTGACAAATAAAACTTGCAGAGTTTTAAAATATTGTGCACAGAATTTTTAATTTTTTGGCACAGAATGCCCTCAGGAGTATCACCATGAAACTAGACACAAGCTTTATGAGTTAATTGTTCATTGACCCTGCAATGGTACCAAGGGGTGGGAGGGATCATCACAGGACGCCTTCCTCACCCTTCGGCCACCCGCTAAGCACCAGGCACAGTCAACATCCCTGAGCTCCTCAGATCACAGGGACTTCTCCCTCCCCAGTGCTCCTGGGAGAGGAAGCAAGACCATGAGCTCATCCCCTTAGGATCTGGCACTTCAGCTGGTCAAGCACAGAGATATTGTGCAAGGAGAGCATTCCTCATGTGCTCCCAGGAGCGTCAGAAACTGCCCAAGAGTGAGCAACGCTGCCCCACACCCAACACAGTGCTCTATATATTGCACACGACTGAGCCCTAAACTAATCTGTTAATAGTTGTAAAGAGCCCAGCCTGTTGGGCCACCTGAACTATGCTTGGCACAAATCCAAGGGAGGGGACAGGTAAGAGTTGCTTTAACCACCAGGCTTGACCACAGTGGGAATCCTGCACTGGCCAGCTAAACTAGATTTAAGGCTGCTTAGCACCACTGGAACAGTGCAAAGTAGCCTGAGTAGACGCAGAGAATCTAGCCCATACTGAGAAGTGTTAAGAATTAGTAGTAATAGTACTAAACCAACAGGCCATACCTCTTCTCCAAATGTCCTTAGCCCTACAGTAAATAACAACATATTGCTACAAAACTCAATTTAATGTCATTTTAGGTGTCCAAAGGAATCCGTAATGTGCAGTAGGTCTCCTCCATCTGGACGATTTTACACTGGAGCAATGAATCTGATACTGTGGTCCTTTACAGTCACTTGCTTACTTTTGCTCCTTGTCTTTGATCTCTTTCTTGGGAATAATTACAGAGAGTACTCTTCATGGTTTGTATTGTTTTCTGGACAACAAGTGGGATAAGGATTCTAGAGAAAAAAATTGAGTCCACACTCAGTCATTGTGAGATTGAAAGCCAAAGGTGTTAACTTTAAAATGAAACTCGGTTTACATAAAAGTAACCCACCTAAAACAGGACTACTTTGCTATCCCCAAATCAGTTTCTTCAAACCAAGCAGTGCTCTGGGGCTTCCCCACAGCTAGACACACAAATGCACCACGCTTTTGAAACTCCTGAACATGCAAGATCCTTCCCTCTCGTCCTGCAGAATTAGCACGTAGTCTGGTATGCGAGACAGAGAGATGGAGAGCTATTCTGCATCGTAGGGACTTTCACAAGCACACTTCACACTGAGGCACAGCACGCAAAAGGCCCTAGAGTCTTTCACTCTGAAGGAAGTAGAACAGTGAAGCCAACCACCTACCTGCTGTTTCTGGCAGGAGGCTGAGCCATGAGGCCTTCTGCCCTGAGGGGATGGATCTCTCAGGGGGCATAGAACAGGCCATTGAAACTGCTGATGACTTTAGTATATTTGGGGAGAGTAACTCAAATTTCATCCATTAGAATCAGTGGTCTCAAGCGGGAGGGAAGGCTCAGTGGTTTGAGCATTGGCCTGCTAAACCCAGCGTTGTGAGCTCAGTCCTTGAAGGGGCCACTTAGGGATCTGGGGCAAAATCAGTACTTGGTCCTGCTAGTGAAGGCAGGGGGTTGGACTCAATGACCTTTTCGGGTCCCTTCCGGTTCTATTTTTTTTTTCATACCAGCTCATAACAGCTCCATTTCAGTGGCATGCCCTGAGAAGTCTTTTCCCAGCTGACGCTGGTGGATAGGACATTTGCTTTGTGGACCTCAAGTGGCTGAACAAACACAGATTAGTTATATGCCACAATGTCCTATTTAACTGAGTGAAGTCAGAGGGGACCTCATCCTCAAACACACAGAGCACATCCTGGGAGCAAGGGGAGTCGGCAGCCTGAGTCTATCATCATCCTAGGTAGAAGCGGTTTGGTGGGAAGGAGAAAGCACCTAGTGAGTAATGTGAACTGGTGGGTGAAGGGCCTCTAAAGGTTTGGAGAAGAACCCAAACTTTCACATGCTTATCCCAAGCAACCTGAGCTTCCCAAACTCCTCCAGGTTGACCTATCAGGGCCGGCTCTAAGCGCCAGCGTCCCAAGCATGTGCTTGGGGCGGCACTTTTCAAGGGGCGGCATTCCGGCTTTTCCCCCTCTCCCCCCCCTTCAGCGGCGGCACTCCGGCTTTTCCTTTTTTTTTTGCTTGGGGTGGCAAAAAACCTGGAGCCGACCCTACCTACAACTGACACCAGAAGACTGTAAATTGCCATCGAGAAACACTGAGAAATTGGGAGGCCTAGACAAAAAAGCCCAGAATCATCCATCCGAAAGAGAGACTTCCGACAGATTCATCCGTCTCACCTCAGTCTCCCTTTTTCAGGGAGGCTTTTAAACTCTTTCTAGCAGGGGGTGGGTAGGTGTGGGACTGCATGCGCAAGTGGCCCCTCACCTCAGTTTCCGTCATGGTGTACCCAAAGGCCTCCACTTCAGGCTCTGACTTAAACAATACCCCTAGTGGGGGCCAGTTTATTATAAAAATCTTGTGCAAATCATCTAATACCAAAAAATAGCCCCTGTCACTTTTGAGCATGAAGGCCTTGTTCTCATCATCCCCCTCTGTCTTTCATCACAACTAGGCTCCTTATACATCCTCTACCATCTCTCTGCCAGGACAGCCACCCTGCCCTTCCTTCTGGGGAGCAGCCCCACTCTTCTCAGCAAGAACTCTCACAAACTCTGCTGGAGCATCCTTGCCCCCACAGCCCTCTCACTTTTCCTCAGGGTCCAGCTCTCCAGCAAGGAGACATCAACCCCTCTGCTGCTGCTGCTGCTCCTGCCTTCACCCCTCCTCCAGCCCCAGCTCTCTGGCTTCGGGACACCAGCCAGCAAACCCCCCATTCTGCTCTCCTCCTTTAACCTTCTTCTAGGGACTACCTTCTGCCTGTGGCAGCTCTCATCTCCTGCCCTTCTCCTGACTGACTCTTTTGTGGCCCCCCGGTGCTGTCCCACCCTCTTAGTTGGCCCATCTGGGTAGGGTTACCATATCTAACAAATAAAAAAAGAGGACCCTCCACGGGGCCCTGGCCCTGCCCATTTCCCCACCCCCAGCCCCGCCCCTTCCCCGCCCCTTCCCCGCCCCAACTCCGCCCTAACTCCGCCCCCTCCTCCCTCCCACTCCCAGCCACGCGAAAAGGGCTGCCCAAGCGCTACCGGCTTCACGGTTTGCCGGGCAGCCCCCAGACCCTGCGCCCCCGGCCGGCGCTTGCCCAG
>NW_020664490.1:14103944-14139497 GCF_002925995.2 Terrapene triunguis
GGCTCAGCTCTTAACAGAGCCGAAGAGTCAGGGGAGGAGCTGAGCAGCCGCGGGAGGGGAAGTGCCCGGACGGCATTTTTCCCGGACATGTGCGGCTTTTTGGCAATTCCCCCCGGACGGGGGTTTGATTGCTGAAAAGCCGGACATGTCCGGGAAAAAACGGACGTATGGTAACCCTACATCTGGGAGCACTTGGCCTGGAACAGGAGCGCTGAGCCCAGTTTCATTTAATGGGCACATGCATCTTCAAGCTGGTCTAGATCAGGGCCAGACTGCAGCAATTCTAAGCTTTAGCCTCACTGTGGCATGGGGTACCCCATGGCCCTATTCCCCACATGGAGAGGCAGTAACAGGTTCCCTGCTCCCTTTCCAGAGAAGCAGGAGCAGGGACTAGCACCACAGGGCTCCTTCTCCTCCCAGGAGTGGTGCTCCCCTCCCCTTGGGAGCAGCATGGATCACTCCACCCCTGGAGAGGCCAGAGTAGCAGCAGGGATCCCTCCAGTGCTTATCTCAGGAGCCGGGGTTTATACATTTGAGACAGTGGGCTGGGCCCACTACACTCTTCTCCTTCCAAACTCACAGTCTTCCGTGGGGCATTTTCTGAAAACATCTACTCAATGTGCATCAGCAGTCAAAAACAGGTAACAGAATGTTGGGAATCATTAGGAAAGTGATAGATAGAAAATATCTTATTGCCTCTATATAAATCCACAGTACACCCACAACTTGAATACTGCATGCAGATGTGGTCGCCCCGTCTCAAAAAAGTTATATTGGAATTGGAAAATGTTCAGAAAAGGGCAACAAAAATTATTAGGGGTATGGAACGGTTTCCATACGAGGAGAGATTAATAAAATTGGGTCTTTTCAGCTTGGAAAAGAGATGACTAAGGGGGGTATGACAGAGGTCTATAAAATCATGACTGGTGTGGAGAAAGTAAATAAGGAGGTGTTATTTACTCCTTCTCATAACACAAGAACTAGGGGTCACCAATGAAATTAATAGGCAGCAGGTTTAAAATAAACAAAAGGAAGTATCTCTTCACACAATGCGCAGTCAATCTGTGGAACTCCCTGCCAGAAGATGTTGTGAAGGCCAAGACACTAACAGAGTTCAAAAAAGACCTAGATAAGTTCATGGAGGATAGGTCCATCAATGGTTATTACCCAGGATGGGCAGGGATGGTGTCCCTAGCCTCTGTTTGCCAGAAGCTGGGAATGGGCAACAGGGGATGGATCACTTGATGATTACCCGTTCATGCTCTCTGAAGCATCTGGCATTGGCCACTGTTAGAAGACAGGATACTGGGCTAGATAGACCATTGGTCTGACCCAGTATGGCCGTTTTTATGGGGTGATGTTGTCGGGACCTCCCCGAGCAGTGGATCTCAGAGTTGTCACTCCATTGAGATGCAAGGGCAGTTCACCCCTTTCAGAGCTATTGTCTCAGACTGTCTGCAGACTAAGGCAGACCTCTGCACTGGTTACACTCGGGGCATGTTTCCAAGCTTTGCTTTCCAAACCGTGAAGACTAGAAATTTCTTTGATTATTAATTCTTCTTATTATTGTTGTGATTATTAAATGAAAGCTGAGGTTCTGGTGTAACCACACAACTCCCGGAACTTGGCCCCTGGGCATGGAGCTATAGCTCCTATCCCTTAATCCAGCCAAGGTCTAGATGATCAGGAGTTCTCAAACCTTTTCAGGCCAGAGCACATCTTCAAAAGGACATTGTCTCACGGACACTCATTCACAAATATGCAGGTCACCTCTCCTCTTCTCCCACATGAGCACGTAATGTCCCTGTGGTATCTACAGTCGTCATAGATAAGTATTCAACGTATCTGCAATGTCAATGTCAGTTGGCTGCTGAAAATAAGAAGCACCTGCACACATGATCATCTAGCTTTCTGCAGACAACCAGAAAGTCCTCAGCAGCCCAAACTGGTTCACAGGACAAAGTCTGAGAATGGCTGCTCTAGATCACATATAGAAATTGCTAGCTTCCTTGCTATTGAGAATTGAGCTATTTGCTTGTCTTGCTGCTCATTTAGGGCCTGAATCCAAGCCCTTGGTGTCAGTGGGAGTCTTTTTATTACCTGTCATTGATGCTATACATGTTTAATTGCTGTTGAGCCACCATACTAGTTAGCACAGAAGCAGGAACATTTCTGCATATGACTCAGGAGTGTGGATTAATAAAGCCATTCAGAGAAAAGGTCAGTCATGGAGAGAATATACATGGAAAGTGCAATTTTACTCCCACCAGACTCAGGCCTTTTCATGCAAAGCCATTATTCCTAATTAGACAAAATATAATCAGTGGGTAAGAAAAAAGGGTCACTTCGAGCATTACTTGTGGTAAAAACAATGGTATAAAAGTAGCAATTCCACCCCATCCATTAAAGATTATACACTGGGCCACCTCAAAGCAGGACTTGGCAGCTCAGATTTCCTTCCAATTAAATGACATCAGGGAAGCATTTGAAACAGCGTGGGCCCCTTTTCATTGTTACTTATGACTAACTGATAAACTGATATAACATTGAACTATTTATCACCGTAATACCAACCTACATACCATAACCACTGAGTCAGTATTTAACTGAATCAGTGAAACCAAACCAGTTCTACAGAAAATACTGTACATGCTTGCCATTCTATATAGTCAGAAACCTTGAATTATTATTATTTATTATTTGTATTATCATAGCACCTAGGAGCCCCAGGCATGGCCAGGACCCCATTGTGTTAGACGCTGTACACACACAATACAAAAAGACATTCTCTGCCCCAAAGACATTACCTTCTAAGTGCAAGAGAAGAGACAACAGGTGGATACAGACAGAGACAGACAGGGGAGCACAAGGAAACAATGGGACAATATTGAATTGCATTGCCTCCCCCACACATCCTTAAAATCTGTAGTACAGAGTTAAATTGGGGAAACAACCCAAAGAACTGAGCTAAGAATTTGCCTTGCTGTTCACTTCATTCGATACTGCACAAGCTGAACTACTGTTGAACTATCGTGTGAACTAGTCAGCACAAGTCTACTCCATTATCTATGCTACATCTCGAGTAAAGTAGTTTACTTTTTTATCTGGCACCCTTCTGTGAGATTTTTCATTCTTCAGTGAACATGCCCCCAGTGCTGGAAGCCATGATGAGCTGTCTAGCTGCTTGTTTTGAGGCCTGTAGTACAGACATCACTGCTACCAATTGTACTTCTAGATCACAGTTCACACAGGTTTGGGCCTACACCAAACCACAAGGGATTGGTCATGAAACTTTAAAGCTCTCTAAAGGCTATTTGGATCATTTGTTATTGTTTATATAGCAACACTGGTGTATACGGAACTATATAGTTTGATGGACATAACAGGTCCCTGCCCCAAAGAGGTTACAGGCTAAAGGAACAGTAGATATAACACGACACAGAACAAACATATGGGTAGCATACCCAGGATGTGTCAGAATAAGTGGGGGTTTAGATGGTGCTTGAAGGTGGCCAAAGCAGCTGGGCACACATGGATGGGGAGGTTGATCCAAGTGCATATCATGGCATGAGAGATAGCAAAAAGTCTGGAATGCATGAAGATAACAAATGACCAAATTCTGCCCTGGCATAAGCAGGTTCAACTCTCTTTCATGTCAATGGGCGTGGCCTCTGCTGATGTCAAGGTTAAATTTGGCCTCAGAGGGAGCAGGCCAGAGAGAATGACAGTGAATGTAAGTGAGTAATTCTTGAAACTTGTGGGGAGAACATTCATAACTTTGGCTTCCTGTTCTGCACGTACAAAGACAGATGTTTTTGTCTAAAGGAGTGGAAATAATGTACAACTACTTACACTTCTATGGTGCCATTCATTCAGAATTCCTTTCCAGACTGTATGCAACTACAGTTCACTTGCCTACCACTGAAATACAACCTCTCCCCCAGTGTGCAGCCCAGCAGCCATTCTTCACCAATAATGCACACAGTAAAATGAGGGAAATGGAGATTCCCACTTCTAACATCAGCCACTGGAGTCACTGGACACTTGAGCCCTTCCATGTGGGGCAAATAGCAAGCGTGACAGAGATATGACCTTTTGTAACTCTGACTCATGTCAGGTTACTGGGACCAGGAAATAAAGTTTAGTCTCCTATCAGCACTCCTGTGCGTCACACCTTTATTCATCTCCCTACAGAGCAATGACTTTTAGTGAGGACAAAGCCATGCTCACATTTCTGGGGGACAGCACCGTACTCACATGCAAAATAATTAACGAGAGACGCTGTCAAGATGGTTGAAAAGATATGATTTTGAAACTCCTTAATGGTGTTACTCACTTCTGAGATCAAGACCTGTCAAACCTTTTCCACTTGCAACCCCCAATCTACCCCCCAAGTCCCAGAATCCTTTTCACCATATACAATGTATAAGTTGGCAAATTCCACTGCCAGACCAATGCTGAAGTTAGGAAGCAATGTGAGAACACAGTACGTTAAAAAATGTATTTTTGGCATATCTCCAGTTGGCTTCAGATGGACCAGAGTAAGATAGCCCCCAAAACATTTGATTAAATTAAACTTAGTGGATTTTTTTGTAATGTTTATTGATATGGCCACAAGTATGTCTATCTAATTTTTGCGTTTCATGCCATACAAGAGCTGTGAAAATATCATTATTGCACCAATATACTGCTGATTGGGTAGAATCCTTCTAACACAGCAAGGAAAAGCAGAACACAATACCCCAGGGCCTATTGCTTCTATCCAAAAATTTAGTCAATGACATATTTTAATGTAACCAAAAAGGGCAAGGTTACTATTTGCCCCATGTGCCCGGGCAGAGGGGACAGGAGGCATAAGGCGCATGGTGGCTCCCAGTGCAGTGGGCCAGCGAGCTCCATGGGGCTGCAATTCCCCTTCCAGTTCATGTAGGCAGGGAGTAGACAGGCAAGGATGGGGAGTGGTTGATTCTGCCATCTTCAGTACCCAGCCAGCACAACCGAAGCAGTGCAAAGAGGAAAGTGAGCTGCACCTGGGAAAGGCCTGGTGCTCAGTACTGCCTCCTGGAGCAAGGGGGAACCAGACACCAAACCGGGGCTCTGAGTCACAAATCTTTTCCCAGAGTGCTCCTGGGCAGAACAATCACACACTGCCCCTTACTGAGGGCAGATTGTATTGTTACAAGCTAGCCTAAAACTAGTCTTAATAAATCTCTATCTTGCTTAAAATGTCTAATAATATTAGATGTTGTAAAATCCTTCATTGTTTTAATAAAACCTAAATATAAGGCCTAAAATACTTGACAGTGTTGTTTTTAACTAACATAATATTAAAAGGATGCAACAAATAAAAATGACTTACCATTGAATGTAGCCAAGATATTATTTAAACAGTATTTCTTTCTGTGAAAATAGTCTATTTTGCTCTCATAGGCCCAACAGGTAAAGCAGCGGTATTATTTTTTACAGTTTAAGTGTTCAGAATCTGTTCCCAGCAACAGAAGCCACTTTAATATGAAATGCATCATTAGTGCGACAGGGCCCTGCTGATGGACTACACTGATAAGTCACCAAAGCAACCCTGATTGGAGATGGTGCTCAGAGAATGCACCACATTAATTTACTAGCCTATCGTTATTGCTCTGAGTTTATTTTTAACTATAATGTCCTGGCCAATGGCAATACATCTCAGAGATACACTGACTCCGCAAAATGCACAGAGCACAGAGTGAGAGCGACAACATATGCTTTTGTTTTCAGCAGCCTAAGAAAAAGTTGGACATACTTAGTGTTACAGTATAAGTTTTTGTTTTTTTTTTTGTCTCTGATCTAAAGTGTATACCCTGTGGAACATCAATAAGCCTAGCTCAAGCATAACACTTTCAGCAGCTGAATGCTTAGGAACACATTAACACTACAGTGCTAAGTGCCTAATAATACAGTAATTCTTTCCTGCAAGCAGTACTCTGATTTTCACTCCCCATAGCATCAGACATCATCCAACATGCCACCTACGGAGGTTAAGTAATCAGTATCATAGAGGGGGACTAAATGATGACAGAGAAGAAAGGGCTGTGAGAGGTGTCTTACAAGTTCCTTGACATAATTTAACAGAACACATAACAAGGCAAAGACAAGAGCTAGACAGGAAAATGGGAAGAACTAATTGCTGCTTTGTCATGCATGGCGCTGGGAACAGCACAACGGGCAATCATTCCTGCTGACTTCAAAACACAAAATAATGCCAATGAGGCCAGTTGGGACTAAGAGTTGATATCTGGGCCATTTAAACAATTTTGAGAAGATGGTACAAACATACAAATTGCCAAGCAATAGACTGGCAATTTTCCTGTCTTGCAAGGAGCTGACTTTACAGCTGACAGAAACAAGCATTAAAGAGATATTGCAAGCTTCAAACAGGGGGAAAGCATCTTATTGACCAAATTAATCATCATCTGTGGTGCATACAATGTTTAGTATATGCAGCGTGCTTGAAGAAGTGTGATACTTACATGTTAAGACTTATATGTGGCCAAAGGACTAGCAGTACTGGGTGCCCACCTTGAGACACTTTCAAGAGACCTGAATTTTGCAAACTCTTGAGCACACCCTCCCTCTGAAAATCAGATCCCTTGAACGTATCTCAAGTTGGGCACCCAAAAACGAAGGCACTCAATGTCACAAGTCACTTTTGAAAACCCTAACCATAATGTATGTGGTGAAGTCACTATGTTCCTCAGGGTATTGAAATACTGAACATTGGGCTGCATTCCACCCTGATTGAAAGGCTTCCACAAATGTAACCTAGGGCACAGGGCCCTCAGCAGTCTATGCCCGGGGGTTGCAATGATTTAAGACAACTGCAATTCCTGCTGTACTGAGAAGATGAAGCCAGCCAGACCCATCTCAAAAATAGGGAGTGGTCACGGCCAGGATAGTTGGGACATGAGCTAATTCAGTGCTACTCTCCAGCTGCCTCAGGTGGCGGGGCCAGGAAGCCCCAGCCGGCACCTCTTTAAAGCCGTCTTCATCTGATGGGGCACGGCCATCAGGCCACCTTGTGCCCCCCCCCCCCCCCGCGGCCCCCCCCCCCCCCCCCCCCCCCACCCTGAGGCGCCCCCCTGCAGCAGCTTCCCCACCCCGGGGAGCCGCGCGGCAGCTCCCCCCCCAGCTCACCTCTGCTCCACCTCCTCACCGAGCACGCCGCCCCCGCTCTAATTCTCCTCCCCTCCCAGGCTTGTGGCATCAAATAGCTGATTGGCGCCACAAGCCTGGGAGGCAGGAGAAGTGGAGCAATGATGGCATGCTTGGGAAGGAGGTGTAGCAGAGGTGAGCTCGGGTGGGGAGCCCTGCGGCAACTCCCCCCCCCCCTCCCCGCGGCAGCTCCCCACCCCTCCCGACCCAGGGAGCCGTGCGGCAGCTCCCCACCCAGCTCACCTCTGCTCCACCTCCTCTTCGAGCACGCCACCCCGACTCTAATTCTCCTCCCCTCCCAGGCTTGCGGCGCCAAACAGCTGATTGGCGCTGCAAGCTCGGGGAGGGGGCGTAGGAACACTGTAAAAAAAATTGGGGGCACTGCTTTTTGGCGCCCCCAAATCTTGGCGCCCTAGGCAACCACCTAGTTTGCCTTAATGGTAGCACCGGCCCTGATGGCCATGGTGTAATTTACAGCCCCCTGTGCCAGCAGGTGTGAATCGAGCCCTTAATTGTGGGCCTCTCTCCTGTTCTGCAGCGTACGGTTTATTTAGCTAATGTCAAATGGAAATAGGGTGACCAGATGTCCCGATTTTATAGGGACAGTCCCGATTTTTGGGTCTTTTTCTTATATGGGCTCCTATTACCCCTTATCCCCATCACGATTTTTTCAGATGTGCTGTCTGGTCACCCTGAACGGAAAATCAGGTCATCACAAAATTTCACAATCAAAAAGTGGCTTCTAGGCCTGTGAATGGGCCATGACAATGTCAAACTTGTTTGGCCAGTGCTCCATTATAAGCCGATTTGCCTGTTCAGCATGATAATAATTAGTGTCCATTCTTTCTCTGGCCCTGCTAAGCTCCTTAGGGTAGAGACTGTCTTTTGGCTGTGGGTTTGTATAGTCCCTTGCAAAATGGAGTCCTGGGTCAACGGATAAGGTCCCTAGGCACTTCCACAATGCAAATAAATGATAGCGATGAACTATCATACGTCCCAACAGCAACCAGGACAGGAATGGAAACAGTTCACTGGGACCAAAATTGTATGGGGAAACCTGGGACCTGCAGCATTGCCCACAGAGTTAGACCAATGCGATTGCTGCTGTTACACCTGACCACACTCGGCTAGGCTTGCCATTTTGTCTCTAGACAGACAATAAAGTGCATGCTTGGGCCTTCCAAAGTGGGACTTGATGAAAAATTGAGCCACTTCAGACCGAGATTTCAAAATCAGCCAACCCGTGAGAATGGCATCACTTGGGCACAAATGAGTTTATTTACTTATTTTTAAAAACACCGTCAGATAATTTAGTACCGTTATGCAACAGCCACCCATGTAATCCTGTGCACTTACCTTCATTATCCTTAACTTCCGTCTCCCTTTGCCTCTATGGTTTGTCTCACTCAGGTGTCGCAAACCAGACTGTAAGTGGGCCCAGGTTTACCTGTGTGTTTGCACAGTGCCGAGCGCAATGGGTTCCCTATGCTGAGTGGTGGCTACAATAAATAATAAAAATATATTTTCTGGATGGTGGAGGGAAGGGGAGTGTTCGATAACAATCATCAGCATGTCCATAGTACTGCAGCTTCACAATGAGTGTGAAGTGACACAATCCCATGGGAGACAAGGAGTCACACAACTTTATAGCTGGAATCTTTAGCAACAGGGAGGAGTTTCTATTTTTTAAAAATCCTAATAAGGAATCCTAATAAGGAATATAATGATTTAAAAATCCTAATAAGGAATATAATCCCCGGCGGGCGGGATCAAACCGGGGACCTCTGGAGCTTAGTGCATGAGCCTCTACTGCATGAGCTAAAAGCCAACTGCTTCTTAGCTAAGGCTGTAAAGCAAATGCAATCTCTTTCTCTCCACCCCCCCGACTAGATGGGACAGAACACCACACTCAGAAGGTGTGTGGTTTACATATATACAGCTTTAACGCCGTACCATTTAACATACCAGAAGGCATGATACATATTATGAAACATACAGTGAACACATTGAAATTATTTGTCTGTCATTTTTATTTATAGTGATATAAATGCAGAAAGTTTTGTGACTTAAATAAACATTTTTTTCAATATATGGAAGTAGAGATAAATATATAATAGAAAGAATAAAAGGAAAGCATTGGCCAGATCTTGATAAACAAAGCCAGATTAAAGAGGAACAAGCTATTCTGTTTCTGTCTTGTGGAAGGAAAGGAAATTTATGAAAAACTGGCTTTACTGACTTTGTATAAACTTGTTCACCATAAAACCCAAATCAATTTGTTGCTGGATTGTCTCTCTGAACCTGGAATCGGAAGGAGATCAGATTCACTTAGCATGTTTAGTTTCTGGTTCAAAGAGAGCTGTCCAAGTGGGTCACTGTAACTCTCAGAATAGCAAAAAGTGAAGCTAAACAGAAGTCCAACAACTTTCCCTGAAGCAATCAGGAATCCAGCAGCATTGTGTAACAGCTTTGATAATCCAAGATGTACAGTCAGACATTGCCCAATCACCTGCAGATAGCCAAATGATATGCTGTGCAATTAAGAGCTGTTTGAAGTGTGATAGAAGGGATGCAACCCAAATGAAGCTATTAAAGGTCTTAGTCAACTTAGCTCTGACAGAATTGTGGCCAAGCTCATTTACTGCATGAGAATTTGTAAGTGGTATGTACCGCAAACACACACACACACCTAAAAACATCTTTCAGGTGCTCATATAAAACTGGAGATTGGAGGAAAGGCATGTGAGAAAAGATTAAAAGATTCACCTATCCCATAAATTATGGTCCAAGATTTTTTAGTGTTGAGGAATTTTCTCACGCAAACAACTTTAGCTATGAAAATCCATCCTGTTAACTACAGCTGGGTTTTTTTAAAATCACCTTCAGAAAAAAATTGGTTGAAGGTTTTTCCTTTGACATTTCTCTGTTTTTCCTCAGGAAATTTTTAAATGAAACGAATGATTTTTTTCCAAAAAAAAAAAACAAAAAGAAAAAATGCATTTCAAAACTATATGAAACGTTTCTTTCATTTTGAAATTTCCCATTGAAAAACAAACAAAAATTTTAATTGGAAATGACATTTTCCTGCCAAAAAAATTGTTTTTGAGGAAACCCCATATTTTTTTGGTAGAAATATTTCTATCAACTCTATTGTTAGCTTCCAAAACTCAACACCAGATTCAGAAAGAAGCTGGGAAAATGTCATAATATATATTGCTTCCTTTCATGGACTCTGAACTGTCCTCTCCTAAGCAAACAGTATAGGACAATGAGGGGGGGAAAAGAGGCTAGTAGTGCATTCTTAACTTCAACTTGTTTGAAGAAGGATGCGTTTATTCAAAATGCTGAATGAAGATGACAGCATGGAACAAAGAGGCATGAAAAGAATGGTATATGCTTTGATGATCCTGTAAAAAAAAGATTTGTACATCATCAGCAAAACAAATGATCTGTATAGCGTCTGCACCAAACCTTAGCTAATATGAAAGATGGTAGACTGCTCTGTCATGAATGAAAAAACTTAGGCCAAAGATGCTCGAAGTGACATTCCATGAACCATTAAAAAAGCTTTTAAGGAAAATTACGGCCTAATTCCTTCTCATTTACACTGATGAAAATCAGCAGGTATAAAACTAATAAAAGGAAGTATTTCTCCACACAACGCACAGTCAATCTGTGGAACTCCCTGCCAGAAGATGTTGTGAAGGCCAAGACACTAACAGAGTTCAAAAAAGACCTAGATAAGTTCATGGAGGATAGGTCCATCAATGGTTATTACCCAGGATGGGCAGGGATGGTGTCCCTAGCCTCTGTTTGCCAGAAGCTGGGAATTGGTGACAGGGGATGAATCGCTTGATGATTACCTGTTCTATTCATTCCCTTTGGGGCACCTGGCATTGGCCACTGTCAGAAGACAGAATACTGGGCTAGATGGACCTTTGGTCTGACCCAGTATGGCCATTCTAATGTTCTTATGTTATGTTCTTAAGAATAATTCCATTAAAGTCAACACCACCAGACCAATGCAAAAACAATCAAAGTAAAATTACATAATTTATTGAAAAATAGTATTATCAAATCAAAACTGAATGCCTTTCCAGAAGATATGCTTCAGTCAAACAGAAGTTATTGGGCTCACTGGGGGTAACTGAGTGGAATTCTATGGTTGCGTTATACAGGCAGTCAGACTAGACAACCTAATGGTCTTTCTGGACTTAAAAAAAATATATGAATCTATTAATTATCCTACCGGTAGCTACATACAGGAAAAGGTGGCAGAATACTGTATGAAAAGATCAGTTTGTCTATGATCAGGGTGACATTATCAAGAAGCTATGAACTGTAAGAGATTAATAATACACATATATTGGTTCTCCAAAAATTCGTGTGTTTTACTAGTGGATGCAAATGAAGGCAGTTCCACCAAAACATGGACTCACAATGTTCCAGTGAACAGTACCATCTTCTGCAATTTCCATTACACCAGTGCTAACCTGATGCCATCAAACATCCTAATGTTGCCTCGATCCATATAAAATTGGCCTTATAAAAGAGGGCATTTGACGGAAACTGCACTTAGGGTGTCTGCATGTGTGAATAATGCTGGATTTTAGGCCCCTTTCTTTGCAAACAGAAAGAGTTTACATTTCTTTTGGTAATAACCTCTTCTGACTTGCCAACACGTAGATGGCAATTAGTATTGCTTTTTATGGATACAAGTATTTTAATCCTGACACACATCTAGTTCCGTCTCTCACTCAGGCTTTCTTTGAAACAACAACAACAAGCAGCAGCTTTCCTGGGCCAGTTTGCAAATGTGCCTCTTGATCAAATAGAGCTGGCTTAATAAGTCCAAACAGGATTTCCCAAACACAAAGTATTCTAGAGAATATGTTTTTAATTGTTAACTTATCAATCACTAGAGAAAATAGGGGAGAGGGAATGTGCCTCGGAGTGAATCATTCATGGAAAATACTGCTCAAAACATCTGGGAAATCCGGGCTCCATTAAGTCAATGGGAGTTTTGCTACTGGCTTCAACAGAGCCAGGATTTCATCCACTGACTCAGTAGACCTATTCATGTATCACTGCTCACTCTGAGCAAAGGGTTCACCACCACACCCTTAATTAACACATACAACACATAGGAAAGCTGGCATGTCTCTGGAGAGGTTCAACAGCTTCAGAGGATACAAGTCTGGTACAGCCACAATTAAAGAGCTTTAGCAGTTCATGCTGTTAGCTCTGGAGGTCCCTGGTTCAATCCTCAGTGTCTTGTCCAAGATGGCAGATGTCACAGGTACACACTGGATCCTCAGTAGCTGAATTAAAGGAAATCATTCTTCACTAGAGATATTGAAAGGACTGGGTTTCAAATAAACAAAACAAAAAGCTACCTGGTAAACAGGATTCTCTTTAACAAGATAGCCAACTAAGAGGTCTCCTCAGTGATACATCAGAGAGAGCCAACAGGAACCCCTATAGTAAGTAGATAATCAATCCAACCATCCCATACTGTGCACCGCACAGGGGACAGGAAGAGGGGTAAGTTGTACAAAAGAGAATCCATACATTGCAACTCCTGAAATGCTGTGACTCCTCCAGCAGGGAAAGTAGGATGGGAGGCTCAATGCTCCGTGCATCCGTAACACTTCTAACTGGGATGTAGCCTCAGGAAAAATTGATGCCAGGAGAAAAACCCTTATGCTTCCCAGAACACACTTTCTCAAAACAGGTGCAAGGAGAGTGTACATTAAAGCAGCCTTCAGATGTTTCAACATATAGAGCAAGCAGGATGAAACAAATGAATGGGAAAGATACGCGAGCCAGTTACCCCATCAACCAGAATGATGTCAACATATGGACAAAACTTCTGTCTCCTGCCTCCCAGGCCAAATACCAATGGATATGCCTCTTTGACTGCTTTTCAGTTCACATCAACCCCACAAGCCAATAACATGCTAGTGCCATTCCATGACCATTTCTGGAGGTGGCTGTCAGCAGCCAGCAATCACACTTGCATGACACATCTTGCAAGCTACTTTGCTGTCCTGAGTATTGATATGAATGGAACTTACAATGCAGCCCAAGTTACCAAGGTCACCTTCTCTTCAGCCATATATCTAGACACCCAGCTACATGACACAAAAGTATAAGGATCCTCACAGATGATGCAAGCCATGTAAGTAAACATTTAATGCAAGAAACCTGTTGGGATCATTCTTTCCTAAGGGCACTGGGATGGGGTATACAAACCCTATACTGGGATGGAAGGGGTTAAAAGACTATACTGGACCCTGTTAGTCCTGCCCCTCCAACCCTGCAGAGCATGCTCCAACTGGAGACAGAATTGAAAAGGGAGCAACCCAGCTCATAAGGGGGAGGCTGGGAAGGAGTGCAAACTGACTCTGCAGGCTCCTGCAAAAGGAGTTAGAAATGCCAACCTGAGATACCAAGGATTGTATGATGAGCCCAGCTGGGGCTGATGATTTGGTTTCCCTTTTATATTTCCTTTCTCCTTATCTGGAACTGGAAGTGGAGAGAGCAGTGGTAGGAGGTGACCCAGGGAGGGTAACGCAGAGGGTTCCCACCCTCCCCAGGGGTCAACGCTGCTGACCCTCCTAGGGCCCTGGGTCAGAGCCCGATGGAGTGGGTGGGCCCAGGCTCTCCTACCACGACTCCCACTGAGTGGATGCTAACCACTAGGCCACCGAGCTAACCGGTGGCTACTACAGGCAATTCTTGTATATTGCATGTGTTGTCCTTATGCTTTTGCTGATCTGGGAATCCATCAGTCCTGAGTATTCCCCATCCCCCTAGTAGCCGATATTCCCCACTGCCCCCTTTGCAGCACTTTAACAAACAGCAGCATGCCCTTATATAGTCAGGCTAGGCATCAGTTAGCCACTCCTAACACTGACTGTGCATAGTACAATTTGCAAACCTTCAGGAAGAGACAAATGAGTGCCCAGTGCACACCAATGCCCTGATGATAATCCCATCAAGCTGAATCCACAGCCTGTCCCATCAGATAAACCCTACAGTTCACACTTTAGGTCTCAACCAACTCACATCTGCTGTGAGCTACAGCAGAATCTCTCATTGGGTATGTCTACACTGCAGTCAAAGGTGTGACTACAGCACATGTAGACATACCCAAACTAGCTTTCATCTAGCTAGCTCCTCAGATACCAATAGCAGGGAAGCTGCAGCAGCACAGGCTTCAGCGTGAGCTATGCAAGTGTGCCGGGACCCAGGTTACTTTCTTGGGTGGCTAGCCTGTACTACAGCTCATGCTGCAGGGGGTTCACTAATATCCGTATTCACACTAACTCGAGTGAAGCTAGCTTGGGTACCCAAGCTGCAATAACACCTCCAACTGCAGTGCAGACATACCCGTAGTGACACTTGAATCCCAGAAACACAAGGTTATTAACCAAACAAAATACTTACAATGTAAAAATGAGGTCACTATGGCGTGGCAGCTACCAGGAGATGATGTACTTTTCATTATCGAAATTACAGACCTCACAGCTATGCTACCCATCCACGGACTCTTAGGCTAATTATGAGTTATCTTTAATGGTTAGTATCAAAACCCACACAAGCTAGGTAAATATCTAAATCTGCTCCATTATATAGTTATCAGAGAAGGAGATTAAGCAATATTGGGTTCAGTGACTATTTAAAATGAGCACAAGACAATTTAAAACAGCAAAAACTTCTTTGATGAAATCTCATTTGCATCACTGATAGGGAGGAGAAAGGCTTATTTCAAGTACAAAATTAAGGGGAGACAAAGAGAGGATGTGGAGTTAAAAGTTAATCACAACAGCTCCTGAATCCCCAGCGTGAGTTCTACACCAGCTGAGGACACACACTGAAATGTATGTATTGATCTGCTCAGTTCTTCTTATTTGTTCAAGAGACAAAGTGATAGAAGGCAAAGGAGACTTATTTAAGATGCAGACAATAGCTGCAAGAAATAATAAATGTAAAAGACACATTAAGGCATCTCCCCGCTTGCCAACTCAAGATCTTTCCCTACAACATATTTTCTTTTCTTGGCCTATTTTTAAATGTCTTAAGTGGCTTCTACTGTTTCCCTTGGAAAACTACAGATGCCTCACAGCCAAAATTGTTTTCCCCTGATATTCAGCCATTTTCTTCTGTTTTAGTTTCATTCAACTGCTCTTAGTTGCTCCTCCTTGTACAGTTACAATTCTTCTGTCTCCTGGTTAATTACAGCCTCCAAACAGACAGAGGGGTTGCACTGCAACAGGGCATCCAAGAAAGAATCACTGTCTTCTGGGAAGAAGGAATCACTGTCTTCTTGGAACACATGCCAAAGCAGTCTTTTTCTTTCCCTTGAAATGGGAATAGTCTGTGAACAAGCAAAAGACTGGGGAGGCTCCTGATGCCCTGTCTCCTTCTCCCCCTTGCACACCCATGTAGGTCCAGGCACAATCTGGCCCTCAACTTAAGTCTCCACAGGCCTGATTCTGCACCCCTTACTCGCATAAGGTAGCACCTTACTCTATGAATCAACCTATTGAAATAATGGGACCACTTGCATAGTAAGGGAAAGAATCAGGCCCCCTATGGGTAAAAATAATACCAGTTGAAGTTATGTTACTAGAAAGATCCAAGTCATTTATTGTTATCAAAGATGGATCAAATAGTTCTTTGTAATATACCATGTAGTATTCATGAACTGGAAATAAAACAAATTCAAAATCAGCTTGAAGAATTGGGACACTTCCAAGTCTTACAACATGACTGGTTTCACTTGGGAATGAAAGTTTTAATGGTTCAGGTGGCCCGATGCGCAACATACAAGATACCATCTCACGTTTCCCAATCCTCTTGGGAAACTATGTGTACAGGCGGAGAATGTTCTCTGCACTACGATCTTGCAGGTGAAAAGAATACTCCTGAAGGGTATTCTGATATATGGTGTTGTCTGTGTAGGCTGGTCAATAGGAGACATCTAGGGGATGCAGCAGTCTGTCGCATACATGACTGCCTAGACTAAGCAATGCCTCAAAAACATTCAGTGTCACTGAACAAGACAGAAATCACTGAAATACAAGCAAAAGAGGAGATAAAATAGAAGAAACGAGAAAAAAATATTTACAATGATACTTGTAGACTCTTTTTCTAAACCTGCCACTTAATTGTACCAGAAACACTGGATTAAGTTGACACTTGCCTCTGTCACATAAGACCTGTAAAGATGCTGCCTTTGGTGGGACACTTTTGAGAGCATCAATTCAGGGCAAATTGCTTAGAGCAGGGCAGTTACAGCCCAAGGCTGGGGTTTCTCCACCTCTAAGGCACACCAAACTAGCCAGACATAGAGGACTTTGGTTTTACTCCACTGGCTAACCATAAGTCACACAAGCAATTCCCCTGGACAGTCCAGTTTCCCAGTATCACCACCAGTGCTACTCGTTATGGGGACAAATGGTTATGAAAACCAATGCCCCAGTAAAAGAAAAAAGGTTCTCTTGATCCCAAAGGACCAAGCCACAGACCCAGGTCAATATACAAGTTAGATCTTACCCACAAATCATGCTGTTGCCAATCCTTTAGAATCTAAAATCTAAAGGTTTATTCATAAAAAGAAAGAAATATAAATGAGAGTTAAAATTGGTTCAATGGAATCAATTACATACAGTAATGGCAAAGTTCTTGGTTCAGGCTTGTAGCAGTGATGGAATACAGATGCCCTCCGACTTACGCAAGCGTTCCGTTCTGGAACGCCTTGCATAACTCGAATTTTGCTTAAGTCGGAAACATATACCTGACAATTACACACAAAAAAACAAAACAAAACAAAAAAAACCCTCCTATTTCTAGCTTACGGAACTTTTTCCATAAGTGTGGATTTGCGTAAATCGGGTTTGCGTAACCCGGGGGGCGTTTGTAAACTGCAGGTTCAAATCAAGTCTCTTAAGTACATCCACAGCTGGGATGGGTCATTCAGTCCCTTTGTTCAGAGCTTCAGTTTGTAGCAAAGTTCCTCCAGAGGCAAGAAGCAGGACTGAAGACAAAATGGAGGGGGTTTTATAGTCTCTGCTTTTATATTTAAAAGGGCCTTTTATATTCTCTGCCCTGTGGAAGATCACAGCAGCAAGATAGAGTTTGGAGTCACATGGGCAAGTCACATGTTCATGCATGACTCAGTTCTTTACAGGCCGACGCCATTGTTTACATGTTAGTTTGAATGTTCCCAGGAAAGCTCAGCTGTGGATTGGCGTCTCCCAAGTTCATTGTCAGTTAAGTGTTTCTTGATTGGGCGCTTACTGAGAATAGTCCTTTCTCAAGAAGCTGACCAAATGCTTCACTGAGGCTACTTAGAATCAAAACACATTGAGATACAAGTACATAGCCAATATTCATATTCATATACTCAGCTACAAAAATGATACACACATACAGACAACATAGTCATAACCAGCAAATCATAACATTTTTATAGATACCTCACACGACAACCTTTGTACAATATTTGCTGCAAATATATAACAGTGGTTGCAACAATCATCTATACGGTTACAGTTTATGTCAATAACATCACAACATGTCACAACCATCCTTATAGACAGTCAGTCCCCCAAGAAGAATAGAAGACATCATTTAAAAAAAAAAGGGGGGGGGAGATGCTGGTTCCTTGTTTCTTTAAGCCAACCAGAATGCCTTTGACCTATGTTGATAGAAATAATGCACCCACACAGTCAGTGACAAAGGAAAACTTAAGGAACAGCAAATACAGACTACGGCAGAAGGAACTGTTTGGAGCAGTGGTTCTCAATCAGTGGTACCCCCTGGAAGTACACTGAGGTCTTCCAGGGGGTACATAAACTCATCTAGATATTTGCCTAGTTTTACAACCAGGTACGTAAAAAGCACTAGTGAAGTCAGTACAAACTAAAATTTCATACAATGACTTGTTTATACTGCTCTATATACTATACACTAAAATGTAAGTACAATATTTATATTCCAACTGATTTATTTTATTATTACATGGTAAAAATGAGAAAGTCAGCAATTTTTCAGTAATAGTGTGCTGTGACACTGTTGTATTTCTATGTCTCATTTTGTAAGCAAATAATTTTAAAATAAGGTGAAACTTTTCAGCTGTCTTTTGCTTCCTCCTGTCAGTTTTCTTGCATCAGGCTCAATATGGGCTCATCCCTGTGAGGACCTTATGGGCCACACACAGCTCTCTGGACATTTGTAACCATAGAGACCCCAACAGGATCATCCTTCAAGTCCAGAAGAGTGAATTTGAGAAAGACAGGACAGAGGACATAAAAAAAAAGATGAAAAACAGATTGATACACACACACACAGGGTAAAGATGAATACTTTTCAGGGGTCAAGGACACATTGTCATCAGCAAAGAGCCAAGGAATGAATTGGCTTGCTTGGCCTGGTCCTTTTTCCCCTGAGCTGGTTTAGCTAGGGTGTTGTCAAGGGCTCAGAAGCAGGAAGGCAATGCCCTCTTCTCCAAAGGACCGTGGGCCTTGGATATACATTGGCCTGGAGCAGCAAACCGTGGCCAGTGGGAGCCGCGATCAGCCGAACCTGCGGACGCGGCAGGTAAACAAACCGGTCCGGCCGACCAGGGGCTTTCCCTGAACAAGCAGCGGACTGGCTTTGAGAACCACCGCACTAACAGACCTTCTTCAGCCAACCTCCCACCCTCCCAATTTTTTGGCCCTCAAGCCAAAAACATTAATGACCAAAAACCATTACAACAGCCATATTCCAAAACCTGGAGGAAAAAACCTCAATTTTTAAAATGACCAATCAAAAATGTCATGGGAAAATAAAAAAACCAAACTACTTTCCAACCAGCTGTAGTGTATGCCCTGCACTCAGAATCTTGGGTGCATTCTCAGAAATCATTCAGGCTAGTACAAAAAATATAACTCAACCTAAGGGGATGAAACTGAGAAAAGGAATCACTTGCTGCAAACTCTTTGGCTCTACAGCATCTTCCCTTGACTCTTAAACAGAGCATTAAAAGGAAGGAAGAGGAAGGGACAGATTGCCATTGGTGGTGGTGAATAGTACAACTGATTTTTCTCAAGTTCATGACCAGCACTGACACTGAGCTGTTCTATGGGAGGCGTTCCTTTGCTGGGGAGTATCCACTAACGACAAAGCATCCAGAGCAGCAAAAAAACCAATAGCTTGCTCCTCACACTAGGTTGGGTTACTAAACTGGAAGAACCTGCAAAGTCTGTGGGAATCCAGCAGGGACCACACTAGTTGTTTGCATCCTTTTTTTGAATTTCCCTATTTCCAACATCAATGTTAGAACTACTCAAGCGATAGCACTCAGACATCTAGGGCTGAATATTATAGGTTCAAGCCACATATCAAGAGCCAGTCTCATAACCAGAACTAATACTGCAGGGTAAGTTTAATAACAATTACACACCCAAAAAATCACGTTAAAAGAATATCACTTAGGTTGCAAAGTAAAGCACTTGAAAGTTAGGAAACGCCCCATTTACGGTTGCCTGCCCTGTGCGACTGTAATTCTGCTCCCTTGTGCATCCAACTCTGTGCACAGAGCCAGGCAATTGATGAAACATAACTGCACACCTCAGATGAATGGTGATGCTCTGGCAAGCTCCATAGCCAAGAGCCTCCAGTGCCAAAGAAATGAGATTATCTCAAACAATTACACTCTACCGAGTACATTTTTCCATGTGGAAAATGGAATACTAACTGGCTTAATTTAAAAGCACTGATAAAAGCTAAATAGTTCCAGTTCTCAATTATTGTTCCATAATCCTAGGGGCTGGGACCTCCATCAATCAATCCTGTCCAGTTTGAAGTGTTGATAGATGTCATTTTCCTGTAATTCTCCCATACCTGCTTCCCTCCCAGCAGGTGAAACAAAGGCTCAGGCCTAGTCTACATGCAAAGGTTGCACTGGTATAGTTTAAACAAAGGGTCTTTCTCCATGTACAGTACATGTAATGTCACTTTGTTGTAGCTGAAAACAGACTGTAGCATAGGTGTTAAACCATTTAACATTCATTAACAGCTCCCAGAAGAAGCTGCTTTCCTGTTTGCATACAATGTGTATCGTGCCCTCTGCACTCTCCCAGCGCATCACAGTTGCAATTACGTGGTTCACATTACAGCTACATCACAATACAAGATACCCTCCCACGCGCATATTCGGAAACAAAGTCCCTTCACCCCTTTTAAAGCATAATTTAAAAATAATAAGCTGTTTAAAGTCCAAGTTATAGGGGTAAAGGTGTTAAAGATCTTGCAAGATGTTTAAAAAATTAACTCAGGACTGCAAACAGTTCCCTATCTCACATCCAAAGCCATCCAAATGGAGCAGGAAGTTACTTAACCTAGGCTATGTGTACACTGTAGTGCTTCAGTTTAAATTCTTACTACAGCCACAGGAAGGGGTCTCCTGGCACTGTCGTAAGTCCACGTCCCTACGAGGCAGTAGTTAGGTCAAATCAATGGAACAATTCTTCCATCGCGCTAGCGCTGGCTACACGGGGACGTAGGTTGGCTTAACTACCTCACTCAAGGTGTGGATTTTTCACATTCCTGAGCGACGTATCTGGGTCAATCTAATTTTTTAGCGTAGACCAGAGCCTGAACTCCTAGGAGCCCCTTCAGATAAGTAGCACAACTGCATCTGTCAGGAGGAAGTTGGCGGTGCTCATGTAGAAATCCACCCTCTCTGCATGCATCTCTGTGTTCAGAATAGGGAGGAGCCAGCTGATTCAGCTCAAAGACCAACCCAAAGCTTGTCCAGTACTCACCCCAAACCCCAAACTGTTTGTTCCAGTTCAAAGATGTTCAACTGACATTTTGTTTAATCATTACATCCCACCTTTGGGGGAGTCTACATCCTGGTTCTGTCTGGAACCCCACCACCTGGATCGATCGGTCTTCAACTGTCGTTAAGACTGGACCGATCACAACACGACCGCCATTCTTCTCGCATTCTTGCCTTTCTTCTCCACGTTCGTCTGAAACGTTTAACAAGGTCATCTTCCCATCTTCTTGGAGGCCAACCAGGTGGTCTTTTCTGTTCTCGCGGGTACCACTCAGTAATGATTGCGGTCCACCTATTGTCCGTGAACCGTGCTATGTGGCCCGCCCATCGTTTCTTATTATATCTGCTTTCCACGACAATATCTTTCACACCGCTGCATGCTCTAATCATTTCATTTGGGATACGATCCACAAGGGAAATTCCCAACATAGCTCGTTCCATTGCCCTTTCAGCCATCAACAGCCGCTGTTCTTCTCTCTTCGTCAGTGCCCATGTTTCACTGCCATGCAGCATGGCTGGCAGCACTATTGAATTGAAGATATTTGTATGTGTGGTCTTGTCAATTTTTCCTTTGAGGATGTCCTTGATGGAATTAAATGCACACCATCCTGCCCGAATCCTTCACGAGAGTTCTCCGTTCATGTGTTGGTGCATATTAACTTCTTGGCCCAAATATATGTACTGTTCCACTTCTTCAATTTCTTCTCCTGTTACCGTTTTCGGGCTTTTCCTAAGACATCTGATCGCATGTATTTTGTTTTGCAATGGTTCATTTTCAGACCGATCTGACTGCTTTTCTTGTCGAGTCTTTGTAGCATGCTCTGTAGTTGGTTGGTGCTTTCGGCAATTAGTACGATGTCGTCCGCAAATCTGAGATGAGATAATCGTTCTCCATTTATATTAACACCACTCCTCCAATTGATCTTGTTCATAACCATTTCAAGGCAGCCGGTAAATAGTTTTGGTGAAATTGTATCTCCTTGCTTTACGCCTTTCTTGATTGGGATGCGGAGGGGAGTTTTGAGGAGAGTAATGTCTGTTGAACATCCAGTATTCGCTTCCTTCAACAAACTGATGTACTGCGTGTTAATGCCCTGCTCTGCGAGCGCCTTTAATATTGCGTTGAACTCGACGCTATCGAAGGCCTTTTCGTAGTCGACGAAAGCAATGCACAGCGGGAGTTTGTATTCCCTCGCTCTTTCTAGGAGCTGGCTAAGGGTAAATATATGGTTGATCGTGCTGAAATTTCTTCAAAATCCTGCCTGCTCTCTTGGCTGTTGTTCATCCAGACTCTGCGAGAGTTGGTTTGTTATCACCTTTGTAAGGAGTTTATAGATATGAGAGAGCAGGCATATAGGGCGATAGTTCTTAAGATTTTCTTGATCCCCCTTCTTGTACAGCAAGAGGGTATTCGACTCCTTCCAGCTTGATGGTATTTTTCCTTCTTCGAGATATCGACTGAATCTTAAAGTGAGGGCCTTCCAAAGTTTTTCACCTCCTGCAGAAATCATTTTGGATGTTATTCCATCTTTGCCTGGAGCTTTTCCCTTCTTCATCTGGTGTAGTGCGCTTCGGACTTCACTGATGATTATTGGGGGGACGCGTTCTTCTGACTCTTGGAGCGTTGGGAGAGGGACGTTGATTATTGATTTGAACAGTTCTGTATAGAAGTCCTTGCAGACCTCCTCCATCCCTGCTCTTTCAATTACTGTCTCTCCGTCCTTGTTCTTCAATGCTGTTACGCTCAATCTATACTGCGCCAATTCCCGCTTGCATGTCCTGAGGCTCTTGCGTGATTCAGCTGTTTTAAGGAGCTTTTCTTTCTGGAAGTTCTCAAAGTCGTCCTTCAGTTTTTGCCGTATAAGCTTGCACAGAGTGGAGTACTCGAGGTTGTTATCCAAGCTCCTTTTCATATTTCTCCGCTTCTCTAACAAGCTTTTTGTTTCGTTCGAGATTCTTCCCTTTGCCTTTTTCATCTTTTCAATTTCAGCTGCTTTTATGCAACGTCTCAGCTTGTCAGCAAAGATACTATAGTCCTCATCACACTTTTCCGTCTGGCTCCAGTCAAACCCAGAAATCGCTTTCTTCAGCTTTGCTTCATCGAATGTCTTCGGGCGCTGTTTCCTGTTTGCCATCTGTAAAGCTTTCTTTTCCACTACTTCGTCGAAAATCAACTTAGCTCTAAGCAGGCAATGGTCACTGCCGCTGTTGAAGGGCTGCACCACAGAGACGTCTTGAACGATGCGCCTTTTATTGATTAAAATATAGTAGATTTCATTCTTACTCTTCACATTTGGTGCGATCCCCGTCCACCTTTTTGCAATCGTCTTTTTGTACCAGGTGTTTGCCACATATAGTTCTTTCATTTCTGCCATAGTTACCAGCCTTTCTCCTCTTTCATTTCTTTCACCGCTGCTGTATCTTGGGCCTGGTCTACACTGGGGGGGGGAATCAATCTAAGATCTCATAGCTGAAGTCGACATATCTTAGATCGACTTAGAATCACTTACTTCGCGTTCTCACGGCATGGGATCAACGGCCACCACTCCCCCGTCGACTCTGCTTCTGCCTCTCGCCCGTGGTGGAGTTCCGGAGTCAACAGCAGAGCTATCGGGGATTGATTTATCCCTATGAACTTTTCGACAGCTTTCCCTCGCCCGACCTTAGCGTTGAAATCTCCCATCGTGACAATGTAAGTGGACTTTTGCATGAAGGCTCTTTCGAGCTCTTGGTAGAATTCTTCCACTTCTTTGTCCTCACTTGCACTTGTGGGAGCGTAGGCCTGGATGACCTTGAGGATAGCTGCAAAATCCTACTTCAGCGCCTCATCGTAGTGCAGCGGTGACCCTGGCCGTCTGACAACTATGGTAGCAGGGCGTATGCCCTGGTAGGTCTAACCATGCTACAAAGGTGTCAGACTATCCAATCCAAGGAGGGGGATTGCTCTATCAGATGAAAGAGCGTTTTTCCTTCTCCTTAGAGGTGGAAGGCTAGCTAAGCTTGAGAAGGTATGTATGCCTGCCCACCTAGCCAGTGGGATGGCTTAAAGTTAATGGCTAAAACACCACGACTAAATGGGTCTTAGTTCCCTGCGTGTCATCAAATCGTTCTTCGGTGGTGGAGTGGAAATTGAGCAACAAGAGGTTGCTAAAAATGTCAGGTGCTAAGCCAACATGGAAAAGGACAACCCTCACCGTGTGTACTTACAATTGTAGGTCACTGGCGAGGGAGGAAACGTTAAACCATCTGATGGAGGAGAAGAAAAGGATAAGATGCGATATCCTCGGTATCTGCGAAACCTGACGAAAGAAGGAGTTGGAAGTCAAATGGAAGGATGGAAGCACTGTGAGGCTCGGAAAGGGAGATGGCGCTAGAAACGTTGGAGGAGTCGGATTTATTGTCAGTAAGGATTGGGTTTCGAATGTCATATCATG
Source organism: Terrapene triunguis (assembly GCF_002925995.2). NCBI lineage: Eukaryota > Metazoa > Chordata > Testudines > Emydidae > Terrapene > Terrapene triunguis. The sequence goes on from NW_020664490.1 coordinate 14,128,407, forward strand.
CCAGATAATATCATCGCATATTGGTGTGCTGCATCTTCAGATGGAGTGAAAAGCTATCCTGGAACCCCATACTGGGGCCAAACCCACCTTCAGAAGCAGGAGCCTTCCATGGCTTTCCCTCAGTCCCTGTACTGGTATTGGGCCCACTGTCCCTGGTTTTCACACTAGTCCAGCTCCTTTCATTTCAGTGATATTACTCCTGGCTTATGCCCGTGGAAGTGAGAGGAGAATCAGACCTGTCATGTATGCCTAGCAAAACTAGATTGCCTTAGTTCTGAGCCTCTCTGGCAGCTTACTGGGTGTGGTGAATGTCATAAGCAGACTAGGCCTGCCGGAAGTTTCGCTACTGACTTCAATGGGAGCAAGATAGAGCCCCTAGGTCAGTGCCCTTCAGCTGAGGCAGAGAGCGTGCATGAGACACACTTCAAAGTTGCAGCTCAACTGGACCAGAAAGTCCTTTCCCAACCACAATATAACTATTTTTAGCCATGATAAAAACAGATTTCAATGCATGTCATTGAAAACAGATTGAGTTTCACATCCCTTGTTTGATATTTAACTGAGTTAAAAAGCACCATCCTTAAGTTCTACTTATTATGGTGGCCCTGGGAACTCTGGGGACATCTGTCAACGGCATGTTGCATAAAAAGTTACTAACCTTAAATAAACCTGATGCAGAAACCATACTATTAACCATCGGACCTTTTTTGGCACAGCAAGGCACCCAGCACGGTCATATCCCTGCAGCCTAGGGTTGCCAGGTGGCTAGTTTTCTACCAGAACATCCGGTTGAAAAGGGACTCTGGCGGCTCCAGTCAGCACTGCTGACCAGGCTGTTAAAAGTCCGGTTGGCAGTGCTGCAGGGTGAAGGCAGGCTAGTCCCTACCTGTCCTGCGCCCCGGAAGCGTCCAGCAGGTCTGGCTCCTAGGCGGGGGGGCCACGGGGTTCTGTGCATTGCCCCTGCCATGAGCACCAGCTCCGCACTCCCATTGGCTGGGAACCGCGGCCAATGGGAGCTTAGGGGGCGGTGCCTGTGGGCAAGAGCAGCTTGTGGAGCCTCCTGGCCCCCCTGCCTAGGAGCCGGACCTGCTGCTGGATGCTTCCGGGGCGCAGCCCAGTGCCAGAACAGGCAGGGAGCCTGCCTTTGCCCCGCTGACTGGGAGCCGCCCGAGGTAAGCCCATGCCCCAGCCCTGAGCCCCAACCCCCTGCCCCAGCTAGGGTGACCAGGTGTCCCGGTTTTATAGGGACAGTCCCGATATTTGGGGTTTTGTCTTATATAGGCACCAATTACCCCCCACTCCCTGTCCCGATTTTTCACACTTGCTGTCTGGTCATCCTAGCCCCAGCCCTGAGCGCCCCCCCAACCTGGAGCCCTCTCCTGCATCCCAAACCCCTCATCCCTGGCCCCACCCCAGAGCCCACACCTCACCCTGCACCCCAACCCCTTGCCCCAGCCCAGAGCCCCTGCCCACACCCGCAGCCCAAAGCCCATACCCCCTCTTGCACCGCAACCTGCTGCCTCAACCCACAGTCTCCTCCCACATTCCGAATCCCTCAGCCCCACCCCCCAGCCTGGAGTCTCCTCCTGCACCCCAAACCCCTCATCCCCAGCTCAACTCCAGAGCCCACACCCCCCAGCCAGAGCCCTCACCCCTTCCCACACCCCAACTCCCTGTCTCAGCCTGGAGCCCCCTTGCGCACCCTGAACCCTCATTTCTGGCCCCACTCCAGAACCTGTACTCCCTCCCGCACCCTAACCCCCTACCCCAGCCCAGTGAAAGTGAGTGAGGGTGAGGGAGAGCGAGCCACCAAGGAAGGGGGAATGTAGTGAGCGGGGATGGGGATGAAGGGAAGGGGCAGGGCTGGGGTGTTCAGTTTTGTGCAATTAGAAAGTTGGCAACTCTACAGCAGTCAGGTTGGCAACCCTACTGCAGAGGGCTCTCAACTTTGTATCTTATTCCTTCCCTCTCCCTTAGCCCACTAGAGCCCAGCTTGATTAACTTTCTGGGCAGACTGAAAAACTTCCTCTTTTGATGGGCATTGAGGGAGGAGAAGGGTTGACAGGATGATGGGTGGGATGTAGGTGGTCTGGCCTGGGGATCAATGCTTAAAGTGATCTGAAAAAAGTGGGGGGGCAGCTACCATTTTCTACAGAAACTGAAGCAGTATCTCATCTGCCTGTCCTGCTTCCCCTCATCAGTTCTGACCCCACATCTGCCCAACCTCTCCAACCACCCATCAGTTCTGCCCAGCCTCCCTTGCCCCACCATCAGTTCTACCCATCCTCCCTAGCTACTCATCAATTCTCCCCCAAACCCCTCCATCTGCCTAGCCTCTCCATCCACCGATCAGTTCTGCCCCCCATCTGCTCAGCCTCCACAGACATCCATCAGTTCTGCCTCCCCAGGCCTTCCTCAGTTCTGCAATATGTGCTCCTCAATGACCCAGTCCAAGTTGTAGAAATTTTACTTGCCAAGTCTGCAATTCCTTGCGACCAAACGGGCTTTCAGCTCTGCTGGGGTCAGTGTCATTATCTGGAGAGTTTGAGTGTGCCTCTCAGGGCTACCCCTGGGGTAGTGCAGCTGATCCACTATCTCTTGCTTAGGGCAATTCCACTTAAATACAAGCCTTTATAATGTCTTAGCACCTCTGTCAGCCAGCTCCAAATAATTGCTGCTGGGACAAATGCTAAGTGGACTCTAGGAGATGTGTACATTGGATAGCATGTACACATTCTAGTAGATAGTAGAATACATTGGATAATAAACAGACATTTTATAAACTAAGAACTGTTGCTAAAATGCGATTCCATATCTGAAAAAAAAACATAGCAAGGATATGTCACAATTTTAATATCATTTGGCAGGTGCTGCAGAGAGAGGTGCTAGCAAGTCAGGAGGAAGCATTCTTCCTTCTGAATTAGTACTGAACCAGTGATGCACTAAAGTACCCTGTGAAATTGAAGGAGCCATCTTTTGAGTGAAACTTAAAAATGCAGGTCACTTTTGATGAGATACTGTAAAGATGCTGACTAACCCTGTTATCCAAGCCAAAATCCAGTTCTGGTAATTACAATCTGTCTCCTTAAACTCCTTGTTCAACTGGAGACAGAACTCATCTTCATTTCCCGTGGTAGACTGTTGTGTATCCTTGCAGTACAGTGTTCAAACAGTGACTATGTTCCATCCTAGAGGCTATTCCATTTGAGAGGTGGATGAATTGTTTCTTATATATCCCTTATCTACTTCACATAGTTGTTGTGTAGTTCAATTTATTAATTTGTGTATGTAAAGTGCTCACATTCTTAGCCCTTACAATACTGCCAGTCATCTAAGTATTACTGTTGTTATAACATACACCCAAAGTGTAATTTTCAGGCTGAATTTTTACCTTGCAGTTCTCCTGTGACATAGATAACCCATTTACGCTTTACTCCCCTAGTTTATAAATTTGCCAAACAGCTGGCTGAAAATAGAGCCTTATACCATACAACTGGATATAGTTTATTCTGGTAAGAAAAGAATATTTGATACTGCCAATAAAAACATAGGGGAACATAAATAAACCTTACAGGAAGTAGGAATATATTCAATGGGCAAAGGAGAACCCAGTGTAGGCAGACCATTCAAGGACTGTCACATTTGAGAGCAAGTTTTACTCCTGCCTGCCATATTTATTATTATAATGACTTCTATAAACTGTGGTCTCAAAGGACAGGGCTATGAAATATAGGGAGTAGAGCCGGTCAACATTTTGTGATTGAAAAGTGGAATTTTGACACACATGATTTTTTCCCCCACAGAAACATTCCAGTCTCAACAACTTTATTTTGTTTTTCAACAGAAACATTTTGACCAAAAGAAAAATCAAAAATTTTCAACTATTTTTGTTTTTAAATTGTGAAGAAAAACCCATTCTCTCGCACTCTCCCTACCCACTGGAAAAAGATGGGGGGGAAGCCAAAGTGGGGTGTTTTTTTTTATTATTTCCCCCACTTTCCCTCTCACATACTTTTTATTTTCCTTTTCTCCCTAAACAAAAATGTTAATGAAAAATTCCCAACAAAATTAAAAAAAAAATTTCCCAATTTTTTTCATGAAACATGCCATTTTTATTGACCAGCTGTAATAAATAAATACTAAATAAAATTAATAATAATGATAATACCTAGTAGTGAGCACTCATTGGTCAGGTGACCAGGTGTCCACGCTTAGAAAGAAGGCACAGGCTGCACTTGTATTAGCTGAACGAGTGCTGGCTCAGTCCAATTTAGCATAGCCTTCTAGAATATCTAGTTCACACTAGGTAACTTCAGAGACTTCAAGGTGGCCTACAAAGGAAAAAAAAATTGTGTTTGTACCTTCCCCTTCACCCCCACCCCCATCTATTTAGGTTCCTCTGCCAAATCACAATAACTGAGTACTTTCCCGGAGTTAAAAACATGACGACTTATATCAAGATTAACATCTATCCATTCCTGCCCTTGAGAAGAAAGAGCGTATGCGTGTGGTGGTGGTGTTTTTTTCCTGAAATGCTGTGTGTTGTTCCTTGGGAATGCAAGGGAAAAGACATGTTCTTTGCATATCTACTGGAAAGTGGCGAGATTGGTGGTAGTTCTTAGATCCTGCTGGACTGAGTTCCACACTCTCAAGATCGCCCCATAGAAAACCCAGTCTCCTGTGGAAAAGAGTTTCAGCATTGCACCAGGCAATATTATTGCCCCTGCAAAGTAAAGTCACTGAGGTCTTGGATAGCAAGGTGATTCTCTAAGGATTCCAGGCCCAGACCTTTTACGAATTTGCAAGGGAGGATGAAGACCTTAGATTTCACATAGTATTCTATGGGAAGTCAGTGGAATGAGCAGAGTATAGGACTGATGTGCTCAGGGTAACCCGTGTTAGTGAGGAGATATGTCATTATGTCCTGTACCAATTGCAGTTTCTTTGCACTGATGCTTTTAAACTCAGATGAACTGCTTTGCTGTAGACCACACAGGAGATAACAAAGGCATGTATTAGTGAGTCTAGATCATCATCAGCTAGGCGGGGACATAGCCACCTATACAGTCAGAGAAGGCAGAATGTATTACCATGTGCAAGAATGCCACATCAGCATTTATGGGTACACCTCCTCACCCAGTGGAGGCCTCTCCATTTCTGCAAGCTCTTCTAAATGTTGCCCTGCTGCCTTCAACTACAATCTCCATTTTGCTAGGATGGAACTCTTGCTTATCCGTGTTCCTCCTCATCCACATGAAGAGCTCCGCTTCTTTGCCCCTACTACTTATATCTCGGTAGCATCTAAGGAAATCAAAGATCAGGGCACCTTTCTGCTAGGCAGAGTAAAGACACAGTAAAAAGACAGTCACTTTTCCAAAAAACCTCTCAACATAGGTTAATAAGAGGAGAGACTAGTAAATGGGGGGGAAAGGGGGCAAGAGAGAGAGGGAGCAAACAGAGCAACAGTAACATGTTATGATGTTTAAAGGAGGCCTTTTTTTTTAATTAAGTTCTTTTCCAACCCTGGGGACTCCTGGAATAAAGTTATAGAAACATAAAAGCATTTAGTGTTATTATAATTCATTTATAAAGGCTTTGCCCTGTTTTACTTTTTTATTGCATCCTTATAAAATTCTGTGGGATTTTTCTTTAAGAGAAAACAGACTGTTCATTTCATCCTCTGTCTCAGCTTTAAGAATCAAGGAAATTAAAGTACAGGAGCCCAGAGACAAAATGACATTCATTGAAAAGGACACCCTTGCATTTTTGGTCAGGGAAAAAAGGAGACATACTAATTATGGAATTACAATGAGACTTTTTACTGCCGCCTGAATCTCTTAGAGGAATAAAAATACCCACCCACCACAAAATCAGAGCAGACATATCTAGTAATCGGCTAGCTTTGTTCAGAGACTACAGGTGCAGATGAAAACACATATCCTGAATTCTTGCAAGTAAAGGAAAAATGTAACTTTTTTTCCTAAAGGAAGAAATACAATGGTTATAATTTTTATCTAGCTCCCTCAATGTGCTTATTTACCATTGGTCCTATACACACATCCTGTACCTGTGGTGTGACACCCACAAAAAGTTATTCAGAGTTCAAGGAACAGTGTTTCCTAGACTGTATAGAGTTTAAGGCCAGAAGGAACCAATAGGTCACCTGGAGTGACCTCCTGTATATCACAGCCATTACATTTCACCCAGATATCCCTATATTGAGCCCAGTGATTTTAGTTAGACTAAAGTATTTCAGTCCTCAGGAGACTAAACTGTTGTTTGCACAGGAGAGACCAACATGCCACCAATGCCTCAGGCCCCTGCAATGGTAGTGAACTAATTAGGTGGGACATGCCCAAATTATCCCAGCAGGCAGTCCGTATCCCATGCAGCAAAGGAGGCAGGGGGAACCCTAAAGTCCCTGCGATCTGACATGGGGGGGAAGTCCTTCCCAGCTACACATCTGGGGACCAGTTTGACCCTGAGCATATGAGCAAGACACCAGTAGGGTTGCCAACTTTCTACTCACACAAAACCGAATACCCTCGCCCTGCCCCCACTCACTTCATCTCCCCTCGCTCTCCCCACCCTCGCTCACTCGCTCATTTTCACCAGGCTGGCTCAGGGGGCTGGGGTGCATGAGGGGGTGAGGGTTCCAGCTGGGGCCAGGGATGAGGGGTTTGGGGTGCAGGAGGGTGCTCCGTTCTGGGACTGAGGGGTTTGGAGTGTGGGAGGGGGCTCTAGGCTGGGTCAGGGGATTGGGAGGTGCATGGGGGTGTGAGGGTTCTGGTGTGGGGCTGGGTATGAGGGATTTGGGGTGCAGAAGGGTGCTCCAGGCTGGGACTGAGGGGTTCAGCGGGCGGGAGGGGAATCAGAGCTGGGGCAGGGGGTTGGGGCATGTGGGAGGGAGTGAGGGCTCTGGCTGGGGGTGCGGGCTCTGGAGTGGGGAACCTTTTTTCTGTCACGGGCCATTAACCCACAGAAAAAAAATGAATCACGGGCCACTCACCCACCCATATGGCGTGGAGGCTCAGGGCACCCCCCTGCAGCGGGGCGAGCTGGTGCTTGTGGCTCCAGCCCCGCGGGGGGATGGGGGGACAAGGAGGATCAGGGCTTCCCCATGAGGCTGGCACAGGCAACTCCAGCCCCTCGAGGGGGTGCTGCGGACTGGATGAAATTAACCACAGGGCTGGATCCGGTCCATGGTCCATAGGTTCCCCACCGCTGCCCTATGCGTAGGAGCCGGAGGGGGGACATGCCGACTCGCTTCCGGGAGCCGCGCGGCATGGAGGCTAGCAGAGAGCCTGCCAGCCCTGTTGTACGGCGCCGCCAACCAGACATCAACGGCCCGGTCAGCAGTGCTGTCCAGAGCCACCAGGATCCCTTTTCGACTTGGTGTTCCAGTCAAAAACCGTAAACCTGGTCATCCTACACACCAGCCACATATCTAACCAAGAGGATTAACTGTACGACCTCAGAGTATCAGTCCACCCTGTCTGGTGTCCTGTCTCCAGCTATGGCCAATCCCTGATGCTTCAGAGGAAAGCAAAAGAAAACCCAACATACATCTGGCCAATTGGGCCTTGTATTTTTAAGACAACTCCATCTTGCTTGTGTAGTTGAATAAATATTCCTTACTAAGGCACTTATTTTTCTAATTCACCTCTGGACACCTAAGGGGTAAAATTTCAAAAGTGTTTCTACAAAGCTTCTACTGTGCATGTGCAAAACTGTGAGCTCGTGTACATGCAGCTTCACGGGGCAGATCAAACCCCAGTGGCTGCACTTTAGATTGCATAATGCATGCCCATGCACAGCGATTACAATTTAAAACCCACAAAAGCCCATTTGAGTCAATGGGTTTTTGGGGCCCTATACAACTTGCAGAAATGTGCTTGAGAAATAAACACAAATATCCGTGGAACTACACTAATAGTATAAAAACAACAAGGAGTCTGGTGTCACCTTAAAGACTAACAGATTTATTTGGGCATAAGCTTTCGTGGGTAAAAACCTCACTTCTTCAGATGCATAGAGTGAAAGTTACAGATGCAGGCATTCTATACTGACACATGGAGAGAAGGAAGTTACTTCGCAACTGGAGAACCAGTGTTGACAGGGCCAATTCAATCAGGGTGGATGTAGTCCACTCCTAATAATAGATGAGGAGGTGTCAATTCCAGGAGAGGAAAAGCTGCTTCTGTAATGAGCCAGCCACTCCCAGTCCCTATTCAAGCCCAGATTAATGGTGTTAAATTTGCAAATGAATTGTAGTTCTGCTGTTTCTCTTTGAAGTCTGTTTCTGAAGTTTTTTTGTTCAATGATAGTGACTTTTAAATCTGTAATAGAATGACCAGGGAGATTGAAGTGTCCTGGACACATTCTCTCCATGTGTCAGTATATAATGCCTGCATCTGTAACTTTCACTCTATGCATCTGAAGAAGTGAGGTTTTTACCCACGAAAGCTTATGCCCAAATAAATCTGTTAGTCTTTAAGGTGCCACCAGACTCCTTGTTGTTTTTGTAGATACAGACTAACACGGATACCCCCTGATACTAATAGTATACACACCTATGTTCAGAGAGAGATTCAGTAGCTCACCTATTAGGTCTTCTGCATCTGTAGCTTCTATGGTTCTATTATTCTAAGAGGTCTATTTAAGCCAATACTTTTGTATACCTGTGCCTGAAGGATTTTGCAGCTGTGCAGGGAAACTAAGAGATTTGTTCGTGGGGACTGTGCCATGACAAATCCCACGAGGGAAAAGTAATGGCTTCAAAATTGGCTTACTTTAAAAAAAGCACATAGAGATGAGATAAAATCTGGGATCTTATCCAGGTGGAGATCTTAGCTTGGCCTTCTAGTTACATTCTTTCTGTTATTAAAATAGTTTATGAAACCAGGCAGCCAGCTACCTCTCCGTATTCAATCATGTTAGCCTACGCTATGTTCGTTTGAATTCCCTCTCCAATGGTAACAGTTGAAAGTCTCATGAGCCAGATCCTCACTTGGTGAAAATCTGCATTGCTCCATTTAAATCAGTGGAGCTATTTCTATTTACACCAACTAAAGATCTGTCCCTCTAATTCTAGGTGAGCTTCTTTCCAGAGAGCAAGCCAATCAGTATTCTACTTCTGCAGTAAAGAGTAAAATTAAAGGGACCGCTTATACTGTGAAAAGTGATATAACCAGGACGGTAAAATCAAGACAAATCCAAAATTATTTTCATGTTTCAAACCTGATTATCTTTCTTTAACAGGATAACTGATGTTTTTAGAACTGAGTCCCCAAAATGTGATAAAGCCCTGTGGATGACCAAATACAAACTTATAGTCAACACAGAGGATACTGGAGAATATTTGCTTAAAGCAAATTGAAAGTCTCACCCTATATCAGGCCTTCATCTTGCAAATATTCATGGCCTGACCTATACACCGACACAGAGATCCTTCTACTCCAGTGGGACTGGGGAGGGGGCTTAGACTGCAAACTCTTTTCAACCTGCATATATATATAGCACTTAGCAATGAGGCCCTGACCCGGACTGGGTTCTTCCACCACTACCATAATTAATAATAATTTGCACTGAAAAACTGATAGTTATAGTCATCCAATCAGTTAACAGAAACCTACCAGGTAGCTTAGGTGATCTGTCACATGGCTTGAAAATCTGAATATCAAATACTTGCAAAGAAACAAATGTGAATGAGCAAGAGACAGGAAGTTATTCTGCAAATAATTTTATATTAAGGATAAATTTGAGAAAACCTTAAGAACATAAGAACAGCCATACTGGGTCAGATCAATGGTCTAGCCCTGTCTTCCAACTGTGGCTGATGCCAGATGCTTCAGAAGAAATGAACTGAATAGGACCAGGGCCGGCTCCAGCTTTTTTGCCGCCCCAAGCGGCAAAGCGAAAAAAACAAAAACAAAAAACAAAAGATAAAGCCACTTTGGCGGTAGCTCAACCGCACCGCTTCATTCTTCGGCGGCGGGTCCTTCACTCCAAGTGGGACTGAGGGACCCACCGCCGAATTGCCACCGAAGTCCTGGACGCGCTGCCCCTTTCCATTGGCCACCCCAAGCACCTGCTTCCTTCGCTGGTGCCTGGAGTCGGCCCTGAAGAGGAGAACTATCAAATGATCCATCCCCAGCTTCTGGTAGTCAGAGGTTTAGGAACACCCAGACCATGTGTCCCTGACCATCTTGGCTAATAGCCATTGATGAACCTATCCTCCATGAACTTATCTGATTCTTTTTTGAGCCCAGTTATACTTTTAGCCTCCACAACATCCCCTACAGGCAACAAATTCCATAGGTTGACTATGTGTTGTGAGAAAAAGTACTTTCTTATGCTTTTTTAAAACTCCTGCCTATTTAATTTCATTGGATGACCCCTAGTTCTTGTGTTGTGTGAAGGGGTAAGAAACACTTCCTTATTCACTCTTTTTGCACCATTCATGATTTTATAGATCACTATCATATTCCCCTTTAGATAATCTCTTTCTTAAGCTCAGCCGTCCCAGTTGTTTTAATCTCTCCTCATATGGAAACTGTTCCATACCCTTAATCATCTTTGTACCCCTTCTCTGTACTTTTTCCAAATCTAATATATCTTTTTTGAGATGGGGCAACCAGAACTGCACGCAGTATTCAAGGTGTGAGCATACCATGGATTTATATAGTGGCATTATGATATTTTTGGGCTTATTTTCTATCCCTTTCCTAATGGTTTCTAACACTATTAGCTTTTTTGACTGCCGGGGCACATTGAGTGGATGTTTTCAGAGAATTATCCATGATGACTCCAAGATCTCTTTCTTAAGTGGTAACAACTAATTTAGACCACCCTCATTTCGTATGTATTGTTAGGATTCAGGGCCAGCTCCAGGCACCAGCCGACCAAGCACGTGCTTGGGATGGCACCTTGTAAGGGGCGGCCAATCTTGGGGTGGCGGGAGGCGCTCGGGGGTTTTTTTGTTTTGTTTTTTGTTTCGGCGGCGCAGCGTGGTGCTCGGTGTGGGGTGTTTCGGCGGTGCGGTGCAGCGCTCGGGGGGGATGTTTCAGCAGGGCGGGGCAGGGCGGCATG
>NW_020664490.1:14139597-14220472 GCF_002925995.2 Terrapene triunguis
ATGGGGGCGGCGCGGCGCTGGGGGGGATGTTATGGGGGGGGCGGTGCGGCGTTGGGGGGGGGTTATGGCGGGCCGATGCTTTTTTTTTTTGCTTGGGGCGGCAAAAAAGTTAGAGCCAGCCCTGTTGGGATTATATTTTCCAATAAGCATTACTTTGCACTTAACAATGAATTTCATCTGCCATTTTGTTGCCCCATCACCCAGTTTTGTGAGATCCCTTTTTGTAATTCTTCACAGTGAGCTTTGGACTGAACTATCTTATGTAATTTAGTTTGATCTGCAAACTTTGACACCTCACCATTTACCCTTTTTTCCAGATCATTTATGAATATGTTGAACAGCACAGGTCCCAGTACAGATCTTTGGGGGACCCTGATATTTAGCTCTCTCCACTGTGTAAACTGACTATTTATTCCTACCCTTTGCTTCCTATCTTTCAACCAGTTATTGATGCATTGCATATCCCGTAACTGCTTACTTTGCCTAAGAGCCTTTGGTGTGGGACCTTGTCAAAGGCTTTCTGAAAGTCCAAGTACACTATATCCACATGATCACCTTTGTCCACATGCTTGTTGACCCCCTCAAAGAATTCTAAGAGATTGGAGAGACATGATTTCCCTTTACAATAGCCATATTGACTCTCCCCCAACATACCATGTTCATCCATGTGTCTGATCATTCTGTTCCTTATAGTTTCATCCAATCTGCCTAGTACTGAAGTTAGGCTTACTGGCCTGTAATTGTCAGGATCACCTCTGGAGCCTTTAAAATAAAAGACATTACATTCGCTATCCTTCAGTCATCTGATGCAGAGGCTGATTTAAGTGATAAGTTACACACCACAGTTAAACTCATCATGAGCTACTGGTGAACAGAATAAAGGCTAATAAATCATACACACTGTTCATTCATACTCACCCATAGTAGCTATTGGCCCTGATTTTCCTGAGCAGTAGGACTGCTTTGTGCTTTTCCAATGCCACAGAGAACCTTAAAAGCTGTAGATCTGGACACTAAAGGATTTCCTATATGGAGACATCTCCTCCAGTAGTGTACACCTGCCATAGCAGCTCCCATGCTACCCTCTCCTAGCCACTTGTACAGGGGGCATGGCTGGGTGTAAGGGCATGTGGCAAGAGCTCCTGTATGCCCAGCTGCTGCAATAACCCATCTGGTCTCTTGGCATCTGGTGTAGATTAAAGCAGCCCTGCAAGTGATCTAACATATTGGACTGTCCAACACCCAGCAACTCCAGAATGAGGGGAAACAGAAAGGTGGCTTAAACTACCCTTGTACCCATCCCTCCAGACTTGTGTTGAGTAACCATGAGCCAGTCCAGAGAAACTGGCCCACAGAGTTAAACTGAGATGAAACTGTACAGTATAAGCCATCCCTTATGTTAGTCCTCAAGCTTCAGCTAAAACTGAGAATTCTTCATCTCAATTTCTTTTTTGCTTTAGGGGACTTCCTATTTTGTCTGAGTCTTGGAGTAAATGAAACCGAATCAAGGCACTTAAACTTGCCCTAGAACAACCATTGTTATGAACTCTGAGAAGCAGGAAATAATTTTTTTTTTTTGCAAGCATCTCACGAGACTGCAATGATTATATTAAAATTTTAATCACAAACTCCTTAAGTTAAAACCACAAAGGACTCATTGTACTAGAGAGTTTCACAATTTGAAGCTCCTTTATAAATTTGTGTCAGATCGCAATTTGCTCTCTGGGAAATGTAAATCAGTTATTAATGAGCCAAAATGCTAACATCAAAGCCTGTACATCTACATGCCAGAGAGAGACAAAAGCTCTCACAGTACTATAAATTTGTACATGTACCGGCCTGAACAAGGCATTCGTTTTACTCCCTGTTTCCTCATCAGAGAGGCATCATTCATAGCAGACTCACTGGTATAATCACATCCCCATCTGTAATAGCACCTCCACCCAGGGCCGGCCCACAACATTTTGGTACCTGAGGCGGGGAGCTCAAATGACGCCCCCATTCCCCCTCGCTTGGGTCAAAACTCTGAAAGGTCTCAATTCTGCCTTCTTCCTGTTCTACTCCTCTCATGGTACTGCTCTGCTACCTACCCCAATAAAGGAGAACTAGCAACTTAAAATGCCTTGCTCCAAAATTTTAAGTAACACTTAACTTTCAAACGCCTGAACAGCAAATGTAACTTTTCTTGTCTGCATAGTAAACACTGGCATTTTTATCTGTTTGAATAATCAAAGTGGTGCTTTCCGTGCCTTCTTGGTTGCAAAGATTTAAACTGCTTCCTGCTGAAGGTCCACAGTCTTGGCCAGCTCATGCTCTATTGAGATGGTTGCAAGGCCAACCAGCCTCCTGTGTCATTGTGGAGCATAGATGTGTTTTTATTAACTTCAGCTTGGAGAAGCTGCATTCTCCACTGGCAACTGTTACAGGAAGTGTTAGAAGTAGGCGCAGAGCAACAAAAGCATTTGGAAAGAGGGTGGTCATCTTATTTGTGCACATATATTCCAGAACAGCTTTTGGAGTTGATCCTACTGAAATGTATCTTGAAAGGGCTTTCAGTTCATCACCTAAATCACTCGCATCAATATCACGCATGTCATCATGTGTCAACACTGTCTCTAGTGCCCTGCATTGCTGGTGTAGGTCTTCTTCAGGTATAGTAAGGAGTTTTGGAATATCATACAGCATCCCAAATATACTGCTGTGTTCCTGGAGCTGCATGAAACGTTCTTTAACTGACTGTATTGCACAATCTAGCACCTGATTAAAGAATTCAACTTTGAATTGTTGTTTGGGGTCTCTTATGGGATTATCCCGTGCCTCGTAATCAAAATGTCTTCTTCTTTGGTGACTCTTGTATTCTTGAATGGGTGAGAAAATAGCTTCAGCGTGAAGTTCCTCTGCCAACTTCAGTGCACTCTTCAGAATGTTTTGAAATCCCTCATCTGACCAGTAAGACTGTAGGTATGACTTTGCTTTGTCCAGTTGTTCCATTGCTCCAGATATAGCAAGGTCAACACCTTGGAGTCCCTTGCTTACAAAATTTATTTCAAACAGTACGTCACGCCACAACACTAAGCCACACAGAAATTTGAAGTTATGTATGTTTCTGGTGATTCCATTTCCCTCTGCCACTGTTCTCCCAGTTCCTGTCATAGCATTATCCTCCATAATGGCAACTATGGCATCATCTATCTTCCCAATTTGATGTTTGATAGGCTTTATCGCCTCCACTCGACTTTCCCATCGTGTGGCACTCAGTGGTTTCAGTGTCAGAGAGGATGTTCCCAGATGTTGCTTCAAAATTTGCCGTTGATAAGTTGATGCAGAGAAAAATACATAGATGCTTTGAATTACATTAAAAAATTCAGCAGCCTCACTAGAAGCTGATGCTGCATCACTGACCACCAAGTTCAATGAATGAGAACTGCATGGGACAAAAAAAGCTTGAGGGCTTAACTCTCAGATCCATGTCTGCAGTCCTCTGTTTTTTTCCTCTCATGTTGGCACCATTATCGTAGCCCTGACCTCTCATGTCAGCAATCGCAATTCCTGTATCTTCCAGCTTTTTAAGAAGCACATTTGTCATACCAGCTCCTGTAGTATCATCAATGTCAATAAATTCTAGAAAATGCTCTCTGATAGTCACCATTGCAGGGACATTTTCACTAGGTTCTGTTGTTGTTACAAAACACACCATTAAAGTCATTTGTTCCTTATGGCTGATGTCAGGTGTGCAGTCCAGAATAACAGAGTAATATCTTTCGGACTTCAGCTCTGCCACAATCTTCTGTTTGACTTTTGTTGCCAGTAACTGTATGACGTCATTTTGAATTGTTTTCCTAACGTAGTGCTGTGTGTACATTACTTGGGTGGTGACTCTTCTTAGATGCTCCTGGAGTACAGCATCAAACTCAGCCATCAGCTCCATAATTTTAAGGAAGTTTCCATTGTTTGGCACATACAGCTGATCTGAAGTGCCACGCAGTGCTAGGTTTTGGGTAGCAAGCATTCTCACAATGGCAATGAGCCTTTTCAGAACATTTTGCCAGTCAAGATACTCTGATGCAATCTTCTCTTAATGCGGATCATCTATGGTGTCCTTTAACCTTAGTCTCATCTCAAGCTCTTTCTACCTATGGAATGCTCTCTGGTGATTTGCTGCCTTCTCATGGCATGCCAGATTTCTAGCCAGATTTTTCCAGTCCTTTGTTCCTGTAGAACCCAATGTGGCTGGAACATTAGACTGGAAGAGTTTGCAACAAAAACAGTATGCAGCATTCTGTGTTTTTGAGTACATAAGCCATGGCCTCTCCACTTTGTCCCATTGGGGATTTCACGCCAGTAATGTGTTAGATGGAAACTTCTATTTTCATTGTCTTTGTGGAAGATGAAGTTTTTCACTTGCTGTGGCCCATGCAGTACAAGGAAGTCCCTCAGGATACTGCTCAAGTGGGTCCACAGTCCTGGATCATCTAGACTTAAGGAACTAAACTCAGCAGCAACTGTTTCTTGCGCCTCCACCACACTCTTCTCTGATCTACACTTTTCTTCAGGAATGTGCATGGTTACATCCATTTGAGATGAAGATATGGATGCTGCAATAGCTGCCAGGTCACCTGCACTCTGACTAACTGGAAGATCAGGCATCTCCTCACCACCCACATCCTCACTGGGGCCGGAAGGCTCACCGTGAACATTTGTGTCTATGTATCTCAGGAGAGCTCCTTCCTGCTTAGATAGAAAAGCTTCCTTTGCTTTCTTTATTTTTCTGAATGCTGCCCCAGAGGGGCGTTTTCTTCTTTCACTCATGACTGCTGTTCTGTGCCAGCTATAGTGGTTCTCAACACTCAATTAAAGGAGACAAATAAGCAGGCTGGTAGCAGGGCCTGAGTGAGGGAAGATATCAGCGTCTGGCTCCTACTACTTCAGTTGACTGCCTGTTCTCCTCAAGTGGGTTCAGGGAAGCAGCAGGAAATAGGAAGCTCCCTGAGAAGCTGGTGTTAATCAGTCCAGGCTCCTGGGGGTGCTAGAGAGGTACATAAGAGGCTCCTCCTCCTCTTTCTCTCCCTGCAGCTCCTGTTGCTTTCTGTTATTCCCTCTCACCTTTTCTCCTGCCTGCCTGTTATGTCTCGTGCCCTCCTTCCCCCAGCACAGCACTCCACCATCTCTGGGCATCTAGAGCAGAGAGAATACATACATACAGCAGCAGACACAATTTTCTACACCCTGGGTCTTAGTGGTGCCCCCCCACAGTCTGGCACCTGAGGTCTCTGTTAAAAGCTTGAGACTTATCATGGTGAGATGTGTGTATGGGTGATATTTAAGGAATCATGCCAATTCTATGGAAGTCTATTCCCTTATGGTCTTAAGGTTAAAAGGAGTCACCAGGGAGTACTATTACTCCTTGACAACCTGTACATGCAGGACGGAGTTGCCACCACTCCCTGATTAGCCAGTTAGATAATACACGGCTCAATTATCTACCATTGCCCCCATCATAGAACAGTCAATGGAAAACCATCAAAGGCAACTGCAAACAATCGAACCGCTTGGAGGTAAACAAGAACCATTACAACAGCCAAGGGATCGCCCTGTCTGTGGATAGAGCCAAAAGACTTTCAGCATAACACAGAGTGGGGAGAGACACTCTGCAGCCATTCATTGAGGAGACTTCTTGTGAAACAGGTGTTTTTCATGCATGATTGGATCTTGGTTCCTGTGAAGCCAGCCAGCTCTGCAATGGACTGAACTTTGGGAGGGAAACTTACTTAATGAGATAGGAAAGGCAACTATTGATAAGAGTAGGTCCTAGTTCACATTTTAGGATTTTGTTTTGTATTGTAATCATTTGTTTCCAACACGTACTCTTGTTTCTAGTGGAATCTCGATTCTTTCTTAAATAAACCTTCGTTTGTTTCATTACAAGTCCTGTGTCTTATATAGGTTTAAGGTAAAAACTGGTAAACTGGGGCACATTGCTCCTTTGAGGAGAGAATCTGGGATTTCTGTGAGTAGCCAATGTCAGAGGCTGGATATCACAGGGGTCTTGGAGACCAGGATGTACCTTGTGTTAACCTGCAAGGCAAAGACAGGGCTGCCACAGCCCAGAGGAGAGTGCTTGAGTGGCTGAAAGGCTGGTGGTGTTAGGGAGCTAACACCCAGTTACCACAAGCAAGACTTCCTCATACTAGAGGCAGGGGGTAACAAGGTGACTCACAGTCCTGGCACCCCAACATCCATCACAACAAGAAATTGCAATCTCTTTTTAAAAGTTATATAGAGAGATAAGATCCTGGAACCAAACTCTCACAATCCTGTAGGAAATTCAGATCCAGACCTGAACTTCGGAAATGCTCCTTGAACCTGCAGTAGGATGAACCAAAACATTCAGATATTAACATCCTCCATATGTTGGGATCCCAACTGAGTGGGTCAGGCTCATTGTTAGCTTTCTATAATCTCTCATTTTATTGCTTTCCTTCCCCCCTTCTCCTTCCCTCCGAGTGCAGTCAACTGTCTGTTGCTATTCTTAAGCACTGGAAAAGGTGGTGGTTAATATAGCTTGGATTATGGGGCCTAGTTTACTATGCAGTTAGGAACAAAACATTTAGGTTTAAGATCTCAGCTTCTTATTGAAATTAGTAATAAATGCCTTCAATTCTTTACTATTAAATTTCTATGAAAATGTGTTTTTCATTACTGTGGAATTACCCAATTCCCGCACTTGCAGGAAATTTTCAAGTAAGAATGAACTTAACTTCCCAGGTGAAATGGCATCTTTAAGTAACACAAAAATTGTTCAGGTAAGTACCAGTATAGTATTAATTTAAATGCATACAATTTGTGGGACAATAAAGAATGGATAGGGTAAGCCTACTTGGTCACTGGCTCCTTAGCCTACTGATCTTTCAACAGAAACTAACTGAAGGATTCTAATGGAATTTCCACTAAGATACAAGGCATAAAGGTGAACTGATATACTCAAGGCATCCCACTGGCAGTATGTTTGTCACACTACATTCACTATGCTGTGTCTGGTATCCCATTTAAGTGTATTTCTAGTTTTTCCTGCTTCTTTTTAGTTATTGATTCAGAATATTTTCTGTAACTATGATCAAGACATTGCAAATGCAATTTTAGGTTGCATCAACAGAGGCATAGCATGCAAGTTACAGTGACACTCTATTTGGCACTGGTTTAGGCTTCAGGTGGAGTATTGTGTGCAATGTTGGTCACCAATGTGTAGAAAGGATGCAGCGAAATTGGAAAGGATCCTGAGGTGAGTAACAAAGATGATCAAAGGGATGGAATGCAAGCCATATGAGCAAAGCCTGAAGGAACTGGGTATGTTTAGTTTGGAAAAGAGGAGATTAAGGGGGGACATGATAGCAGTCTTCAAATACTTGAAAGGCTGCCATAAAAAAGATGGAGAAAAGTTCTCTCCTGCCACAGAGGGCAGGACAAGAAGCAATAGGTTCAAATTACAGCATAGCAGATTTAGATTAAATCTCAGGAAAAACTTCCTAACTGTAAGACCAGTAGGAGAATGGAATAGACTGCCTAGGGAGGTCGTAGAATCTCCTTCACTGGAGGTTTCAAAAGGAGGCTGGATAGCTATCTGTCTTGGATGGTTTAGACACAACAAATCCTGCATCTTGGCAGGGGGGTAGACAAGATAACCCTTGTGGTCCCTTCTAACCCTTTGATTCAATGATTTGAAGATGAAAGGCACTCTTGTGAACAAAGGAGAAATCATGTTTCTTTATGACATAATAATATATAGCTGTAATATGCCATAAATACAAGCAGTGTTGTCCGGGGAATAGGCGCACGGTCACCGTTAGCCAAGTAGCCCTTCAGTGAGTTACTTCACCTTTTTATTGTAATTTCCCCATCTGTCACACGGGGATAATGATGCTTATCCACCTGTTTCAGAGGGATGTTGTGAGGATGAATTAGTTAATGTCAGTACAGTGCTTAGCGCAGGTAAGCGGCTAAAAAACTTGTTTTGTCTTATTACAAATAAAGGACTGAGATAAGCCTGGACTGAAAAACAAGTTTCATAAGGGTACCCACAAGTGCAATCAAAATGCCCCCTTTGGCAATGTAATCTAATCTAATCTCTCCAGTGTTTTGAAATGAGTGCTCTGTGCCAATACAATTGGGGCAGGGGGGCAAAGACTACTTACTCTTGCACTGTATATCATCTCAGCGAGTTTCAAGCTCCCTGCTCTAACATGAAAGAGAAAAAATGGGTGTTCTAGAAGAAGAAATAAATACTCCTTGGCTGTGGTATAGACGTCTCTCTTTCTCTCTCTCTCTCTCTAATAGATAGCCCTCCACAATTTTTCCTCTCTCGAGCCATTGGATTATCCCAGAGTCAAAGTCTGTGAGCAGTGGCACTAACAGCTGTGGATAGTATCTGGCATGCAGCTGTTTTAGCATGTATTAGCTAGTCAGTCAGCCAGCAGCCAAAAATTCTTTTGGGGATCACCCAGAGTTGTTTCAGAAAAAGAAAGAGGGAGTAATTCACCCAACTGTAAATTTGCCATTCTAGAGTCTGCCTCCCAATTCAACCTCACCTTCCAGTTTGTCAGAGAGCCACATGTTCAACCGTGGTCACGTTCCAGATGTATTAATTGTTTTTTTTAAGAGACACGCTCAGCCCCTACATGAAGTAAATAGCCAGATCTTTCTGTGTGTAACAATGCCAGGTGAAGAGCTGTAATAGTATCATTTTCTTTCCAGGATGTTCAAGTCAGGTAGAGTACAGCAATTTTTGCTGAAGTTGTTGATCTGTACATTAAAAGGTCATTTCAAACCCTTGTAGGCCTTTCATTCTGGAAATATAGTCTCACTGATAAAGAATCAGATTAATCTTGCCTTAATCCTCTTGCTTCATTCCAGAGCTATAAGAAAAATCTAGTAGTTCTCTATAGGCTCTGCATCAGTCAGAACAACCACAGGTACACACTATAGATTTTTGAGGCAGCTGTTGATAACAAAGAGACCTGAGTGGCTAGTGGAAAACATTCTCTGCAAACATTCATCCAAATTAAAATGTGAATTTCAGTTCAACCCTTCTGTGTATTGTGGCGGGTCGCCAGCTCCAGAGGGATGGCGTGGCATACCTGCAAAGCCTCCCCACCCTCAGATCCCTCTTGAGTCTCCCAGTAACCTTCCACAGTCCAAAGGTATTTCCAAACAAGAGTCCCCTTCTGAGGGGAGGTCTATTTTACTGAGTCTTTACACAGAGCTTCCAGGTGCCTTCCAGGCCCAAACCCTTCCCTCTTGGCTAAGGGATTCCCTAGCCCTCCTTCTGGGGCTTGTGCTCTGCTTCTCCCTGGTCCCTTTAAATGACCCTCCCCGAGTTCCACCCAGGCTGCGCACAAAGTTTTTCAAGAAACAGAACTGAAAACAAAACCTGCATAACAGTCCTTCCTCTAGGCATCTTTGCTGAGGTGCAGTCTTTGGCCAGTCTTCTGCCTTCCTGTATGGCTTGGAGGCCAGATCACGCCACTAGGCAGCTGGTAAGCAAACAGCCTTCCCCTGCTGGAGTCAACACCTGGTGTCTCAGGAGCTCCTGCAGGAGCCTTCCTGCTCCCTGCAGCTCCTCCTCATTATGAGGGAAGAGACAGCATATGTACTCCCCTCTTTTCCCCAGACCTTGTCCTGGTTGGCTGAGAGAGAGGGAAGCCTTGCCCCCAACCTACACCACAAGGGTCCTGGTCCTAAGTCTTTATAGAGACAGTAACCTGGTTTTTCTCCAGACTCTATTACCCTGGGACTACTTCCTGTCTCCCAGCATCTGCTCCAGGAACAGGGTTTGGCCCCAGTCCCTACTACCTCTTAAAGGGGACGAGCCACGCTGTTCCATGTACACTTTCAGGGAATACTTAAGGGGGCAAGCTTTCCGAGTCTGAATACTCACACACTATGAATACTGAATGCCTGGCATGACTAAACCAATACAGGACAAATTCAGATAGTAATTACAGTTCCCATTTATTCAAAATTTGCAAGTAATTCCACACAATGAATCAATTGAGGAATTTCACAGTATATGCACAGCCAATTTGCAAACATAAAAACAGGCAAAGTTTTGTGAATATGTTATGCGCTCTGAACCATTTGCTCAGCATTAAGAACCCTGATTATGGATTCAGTCATGAAGCCTTTACTCACCTTGAGTAGAATCTAGTCATTTGAGTAGTTCCATTCAATTCAATGGCACCAACTGCATGAGGAACAAGGCAAGTACAGGCTGCCAAGTCAGATCCTATATGCTGTTACTGTTCCATGATGATTTGGTTTAGATTTTGTTCTCTGTGATATTCAAAGGAGACATATATGAATAAATTCAAAGAAGTGCTTGTGCTGTGCATGTGAAAATAACAGTGGTGTATTCAAAGTGGTTGCATTTAAACAAGCTTTTGATCTAAAACAGACAGTAAGTAGTTCACAACAAGACGACTTCCATGCACACAGCAATATGCAGGTGGGGGAAATGGCATGTTCACCTATTTTAGCATGTAATTACAATATTTAACTTTTCCCTTCAGTGATTATTTACCTAATTGCACATCCAAATTTAGTTTGTGCATTTGAAAGCATAATTACGACATTAACAGCACTCCGTAATGTTTCATTCTCCATCTCCTGCAAACCAAAATTACTGTAGGATAGATTTGATTTTGGAAAGATTTTCATCATAGAGCATGTACTGAAAATAATTAGTGAGCCAAGAAGGGAGGCATTTTTTATCCTGCTAATTGGCTGAATATGCTGGCATGTGGTCAGTTTTTAAGCCCCTATGGACACATGTTGGCCTCATTTACACTGGTGAAACCCCAATGATTGATTCATCAGTTTGGTCACACAGATCTCAAAAAAATTGGCTCTTTCATTACATATTATTGAGTTTTGTTGCATTAATAGTGTGTTGGTCTGGAAGCAGTTAAAGTGTTTTAGAATCCTTGTTTTATTATTGCAACATTAAACGGTTACATGTAGCTTGGGGTTTGTGTGAAGTTATGCTGGCCTACTTTCCACCACCGTCAAAGCTTTTTCATAACAACTTAAGGCCTGATGCAAAACCATTGAAGTCCATGGGAGCCTTTCCATTGTCTTGCTGCGTTCCCCCTGAAGCTGTACAAGCTTTTTAAAGGGAAAATTCCATGCTTGATAGTTTTTTTTAATAGATGGTGTTAATTGCCCTTATTGGAAAATGAGTCTGTTATAGGTGGTAACTCTTGAGTTGCCGAAGTCTGATCTTGTCTTTTTTTCAAAGCAAAAGATGACAAACTCTCTCACACACAAGGGAGAAAGAAAAAAATAGCACAAAATAAAAGGCTGAAGCTTACGTCTCTCTCGCATGCAGTTTAGTTGCTGGAAAATTACAAGAACCACACAGGATACATGTCCTAAGTGTTTGTCTAGTCATGGAGCAACTAACTTTTACAAGAGTCAGGGTAAATTAACCTACCTCTGTGGTTTTAGCAATGTTGAATGGATGGATTCACCCTCGTCAGCTAAGAAGAGCTCTTAGTAGTTGGAGGGCAAAAAGGAGGAGGATTTGAAATAGGAAGAAGAAAGAAGAGGAGGGAGGAAGTTAACAAACTATCACTTAGGTATGAAAACAACAGTGGGTATGGTATAAATGCAGATGAAATGATAAAATAGAGGCTTATGAAGTCCTTAGCTGTCAGAATTCCAGGCCAAATCAATGAGTTATTCAGGATGACTATTAGCATGTATATTTAAAGAGAGTACAAGGCGGCAAGGATAAAAGGGCAACATTTTATTACAGGCTTTTTAAAGATATTGATGAATATTTACTAGAGCTGGTTAAAAATGTTTCACTGGAAAAAAAAACCTGTCAATGAAAAATGCCTTTTCAAGTCAACAGAAATTTTCATGAGAAAGTTTCCATTTTCATCAAAATGTTTCGGGTTTTCATTTTTAAAAAAGCGGGGTGGGTTTTTTTGGACAACCAAAAACTGGAAAATGTTTGCCTTTTCAACAAAAGCCAAAAAATATTCAGTGACATTTTTTTTAAATGTTCATGGGAAATAAAATACATTTCCCAACTAGCTGTAATATTTGCAATCTTTACTCCATCTCACTGAAGCTGTTCATATGAGGAATTCAGAAAAACCATTTTGAACGGCAGAAAACTCTGATGTTACATTACATTAACTGTAAGGATCACTGTAGTTAATTTTAGAGCTAGTCAAAAAGCCAGGTGGGGGAAAGTCAGAAAAACGTTAGTGAAATGTTTTCCTTGGAGAATATTTTTCAGTGAAATCTCATGATTTTTTTTCTGGCTAACTTTAGCTTTTTAAAAGCTAAAAAATAGTTGAATTTCATTTTGTTTTCTAAGCTTACAGTAATGATGCTACTTGGCTAGCAAGTGCCCAGGAAGCTACTGCTAAATATTGCACTTCTATCTTAAATGAGCACTTGGTTACAACACAGTGAGCAGCTGCAGGCTGTCCATTCCAAAAGTTGCAGTGCTGCTCTCCTTGCTGAATGTTGTTCATTCTTCCCCATTCTTTTTTTTTCCCCACAGGACACAAGTGAGAGGGTTGTTAAACTCAAAGCTATTAGAATCCATTAGTTAAACTAATTCTTTTAATGCTGATGAACAAGGACGGATTGACAATCTATTTCCCCCATCTCTGTACAATGAGGAGAAGGATATTTACACCTGGCTTGGCTAAGCACTCTGAGATCTAGTAATGAAAAGTGCTGTATATTAGGTAAGTGTTTGCGGTTTTTTATTGGCAGTTTTGTGATGGGAACACTGGAAGTTGGAGTGGGACCACCAAACTCATTTCAGGTAGGCCACAGAACAGTCATTAGATGGTAAACACCTTTGTCACCATATATAATGACTTGGACCTATAATGGAGTGGTGAGATGGAGATGAAAGGCTCTGTACCATGTGACCAATGACTCTGAGCTCCAATGTTGAGAAAGCAGTCCCCAAATTTGATTTTTCTGAATCGCTAGTGAACTAAAAAAGAAAACATTATTTGCCCATCACTAGTTCTGAATATCTAAGGAAATTTGCAGCTCTTAGTTTGCTAAGACTTTTCCTTCAGCTTCATTAGTGATGAAATTTTGCCGCTATTTGACAGCTGTTCATCGTGGTTTTCATGAACTAAGCTGATCATCTTAGTCCAATTTCTTGCAAACAGCTGTCCCCCCAACGTTGGATGTGTTCTGGCAGGCTCAACAGAGATGTTAAGCTTAATTAAATTGAATTACCCTTTCGCCCAGATTGCAAACTCTTTCTAAACGGAAAAGAAATATGACTATTGACTACGTAAAGGACATGGAACAACAGACTCAGAACCTTTCCTTGAGTCATGTTAGAACTCAACACAGAGATAGTAGCAAGAAGGATCATGATGGGTTGAGAAATGGAAATAAGTGTGCCATACTGAAGTTAATGTTTCCATACTTGGGCACCGACATTTTCTGCTAGTCTAGCAAAGCTTTTCTTAATATCCATCTGGATTATTTACTTTCCACCAGCTTTCATTTTATGATTTTCTCTCTATTTCTGTAGCCTTCCAACACATTTTTCTGTAATTTACCTTGTAATGCACCTTGTAAAGAGTGCAATTGTAGGAACTGCCAGTTGGGGACCATGCTTACCTTGTGGAGTACTACTAAAAGCACAGATTATGGCTATCTGTAATGCTTTCTGTCAGATTGAGTGTCTCACACAAAAGTATCCTTCTAAACCGGCTTGTGTGCTTTCTCCTCAATGCCCTTTTCTTCCAATCCTAGTCTTTTCTCTATTCCATTCAGTTCTGTAGGCTACAGAGGACGGATTGACCATAGTACGCTCCTAAGATCAAATGTGTCATGCAACTCTTTGGACCTCAGTGGGGCTGCACAGGTGTAGCAAAAGAAGAATTTAGACTGTTAACATTATCCGGGAATTTATCAGGTTTAAAGTTAGTTCCAGTAGCCTCCCTTGGTTTTCTCCTCACCCCCTTCCCTACCAAAGGGGAGCATTTGAACAGCAGCTTCAAACCACCGCTATTTAAAAAAAATAGCTTGCCAGAAAAATGATTTCTTTGTTCCCCCTCAGTGTGGAATGTAGCCCCTCAGAACTGCCATAGTCTGACAATACTTAACCTTCAATATTCAGTTCTACATGAGGAACACGGTTGAAGTCCAAAATTTCCCATAACCCAGCAGGGCTAGAAATGGGTGCTATTGAAAGAGGAGATTTTCTACTTGCCAACATTTGATTTTACCTCAGGAAGTTCCCAAGATGCACTTAAAAAAATCCTACCGGTCTGAGAGATTACCAGTTCCAGGAGTAGCCATTTTCCATTTTAAGTACAGGGAACACCTCTCAAACCAGCAGAATCTTTCAGAATGGACAAAACTTTTAACTGTAACTACACTATCAAACTTAAAAATCATGGCACTGTTATATATATGGAAATTACTACTCCTTCCAAAGCCTGAACAGCTGGGTTTATGGTAAATACGGCATCTGGCTTCACAACTACTATTTTCTTTACAACTCTCTAAAATATTTCTCCAATAGGCTTTCAGTAAAATATATTGTCAACCCAGAACACATGGTGTAGTATCAAGTTTTGACTGGCACTCTTTTAGGGGCTTTGCACAGCTTGCTCATGACTTTTTGCAATACAGATAATTGAAGAGACAAACTTCCCAGAAAAGCAAATTACCTCTGTGTTTAAAATAAGTTAGGGTTTATTGTTAAATTTTGCTTTACTGCTAAAGCAAATGTTAAATGGTTTAAATGGTTATAATGGATGGTCAATTCAGCTGAGGTTAATTCAGCATAAAGCCAGTAATATCTACGAAACAGGTTACAAAGAGCAAGAATGCACTGAAGCATGCCACCAGCTGTTATTATCACTATTTTTAAATTCTGTAGATCTAAGCCTGAGCCTTAGGTTCTCACTGCTTACCTACAATCACTAATCACTCTACAGAGCCTGAACAGTCAGAAAGCATGCATGACCTGGACATACGGGAAGAAAGAAAGATACATTTTGAACCATCAAATCTGATGCTTACAACAGTGGCTTTCACAGCCATCCAGGTACATCTTAGAGGTAATTTGTCACTCTACATAACTAATATAATCTATTTACTGTAGAAACGCCCCCTGCTATTGATGCAAACAGGCCAATATTTTCAAACTGGCTACCTGAGTTTAAGCACTTACATCCAATTTTTGGGCTCCAAAGTTTGACTATTCCAACCATACCTTCATGTGTAAGATTAAAAAAAAAAAAAAATTCAAGCTCTCTCATCAAACATTTAAAATTGAAGAGGAAGAAACAGGCATGCACACATACATACACACACACACTTTGAAGATACACAAATCCCATAGGTCCTTCCCTTCTCTATCTTCTTTCTACTCCTTATACATCCTTCCCTTCACCTCAAGGTCCCCATCCTTCCTTTTCCTACTCCCTGGCTCCTATTAACTCTTCTCCTGCCTTCATCCCTCATGCCACTCTCACCAGAGATGGGATTTTATATATAAAGTGGAACTAGCATGATATTTGCTAAGCTTTTCCTTGTTTGTGTTATTCCCTTTCCCCACCATTTCTTTTCTCTTTTTAGACTGCTCTGAAAAGCTTCCGGGGATTTTGTCCTCATGTATGACTCTATAGTTCCTACCACAAAGGGCCCTAATCTTGACCATGGCCTATGGACACTACTACCATGAATAATGATAGTAAAAGCCCAGCTACAAACATCTCCAGGAATGCCCTCACTTTATCCTCTTTACATATAGTGGTGAGCTATTTTCAGCCTCCCCATAGGTTTGTCTGGTTAACACACATCCTGGAGTGAGATTGCTGTGATATCAGAAGTAAAAATAACTCAGGTCAGAAACACAAACAGAAATCCCCTTCCTCGCCCCCCAAAACATATTCATCATAGTTCTACTTGAGTTAAGCAAACAAGCAACTCATGAACCTTATCAGATGCTCCAAATAATGTCCTATACTTTCGAAAACAATGATTTTCCCATCCCCCAACAGAACAAAATGTGTGTTCACAAAGCTGGTAAGCATAAAGGAGGAGGTAAGAATTACAGCCCCAGTCCTCCATAGAGCACCAGCGTATTTGGCAACTGTTGAAAACATGAATAAACCTTAATATCGATTGATGTTAGCTGGAGCCAGATTATAATCCCCAGGACAGGGGCAAATAACACTTCCCTCTCTTATAAGGCTGCTGCAAGGCTTATTTCATTGGAGTTTGTCAAGCACTTGGAGAATCTCAGATGTAAGAGCCTAAGGATGGAAGGGATTATATTAGTACAAAGCATTATTATAGCATTAAAACAGATATCTTAATGTCACCTGCTTTGGTACTCTCCAAAATTCAACAATTCATCTACTAGGGATCTCTGAACGATTGTTCTTACACATGGATTTGTGTCTGGGTGATCCTGTTCTTCACCTAATTTATTAAGGTAGGATTGTCTTGTGGCTAAAGGCCAGGACAAGGAATCAGGAGATGTGGGCTCTACTTCTGGCTCTGCCATAGATTTCCTGTATAGTCATGGGCAAGTCACTTAAATGTGCTGCACCGTGCAGCAAAGTTCTGCACTGACATGAAGAAGATTCAGATTCAATACCTGTCTCTAGTCTTCTGCATTCTGAGTCTGGCAAGGGCTGGAAGTCACCTGGCACCGATAGTCTCTAAAGGGGGCTCTGTCCAATCTACACCAGCAGGAAGGATGATGGGCTTCCAGGGTAGAGGGAGTGTAAAGCAGGAGAAAGATGGGGAGCAAGCCAGAGGGATGTGACTAGAACATGGAGAGCCCTCCACCCCCAAAGGAAAAGCAATATATTCTGTGATCATTCTGGTTAATAATAATACATAGCACTTCTCCCCATTTTACAGATAGGGACTCCCAGACAATAAAATGGACCAATAAAAAGCAAAGATGGAAAAATGAGGCAGAACAGACAAATAGAAAGGCAGAACATTTCAAAGAAGTCCTCAACAGACCCAGACCCACTTCAGAACCTGACTTCAATTAAACATGTGAACCTGATCAACTTGACATTAACATTGGGCCAACAGAGATGTCAGAAGTACAGGCCACAATCAAGAAGCTGCAAAACAACAAATTGGCAGGAGATGATCAAATCACAGCAGAAATGCTAAAAGCACCTGACACTAATCATTGTAATGAAACTGACAGAGCTGTTCAATGAAGTTTGCAAAAAAGAGAAACCTCCTGACCAGTAGAAACATGGAATTGTTGTCAGAATGCCCAGAAAGGGTGATCTTACTGACTATAACAACAGGATAGGAGTTACATTACTCTCTAGTATAGGGAAAACCTTCCACAAATGTTATACTACACGATATGAAAAGCAGCAGTGGATGCAAAGCTTAGAGAAGAATTGGCTGGATTCAGGTCCAAGAGATCCTCTGTAGACTAGATATTCACATTAAGGATCATACCTCTCAACCCCTGGACTATGAAATGAAGGACAATGAGAGACAAAACACCTTGAAATGAGGGACATCAAATTATTTTATCTGAACACTTTTTTTTTTTTAATGGTGCCCCTTCCTCAGCCTTGGGAGGCAGCATAGCCACCTGCAGGATGTCCTGGATTTTGGCTACAAGAGGAAGTCAAGCACCTTCTCCTGGCACAAGAAACCCCAGCCACCTGCAATCAGCTCCTTCAATGCCAGCCACTGCGCCTCACTGTATAGATCGGGCAAACTCAGCTCCCAGGGTGGCCACCTTCACATGGTGGCTGACCTCGCCCCACTTGCTTGTAAATTTGCCAACCCTCCAGGATTGTCCTGGAGTATCCAGGAATTAAAGACTAATCTTTAATTAAAGATTATGTCATGTGATGAAACCTCCAGGAATACGTGCAACCAAAATTGGCAACCCTACTTGCTTGCAGTGCAGCAATGACTGTTTGCAAGCATGAGACGTAATGACATGCCCCAAGATGTGCAGCTTGCAACAAGGAAACTTGCGGAGCAGCCAATAGGGACATTGCAGTGGTAATGCAGGACCATGGGCATCCTTAAAAATCAGGGCCAGATGTGGCTGGCCTGCATAATGCAGGACACTTGGGAGGTATGCTAAGGACCATCACAGAAGAATGTATAGAATGGTGAGCTCCCCTCATCATCAATTTGATTATTTTCAAAAGGCATCTGACAGCCTGCACAGACATACATTTTGGAATATTCTTCAGTCCCGTGGAATCCCATCTTAAGTCATCAGCATCGTCAAGGCCATTTAGTACAGAGCTGCAAAGAGCTCCATAAGGGTGAACAACAGAGTGATTCAGCATCAGCACTGGCGTGAAACAGGGGCTGCATTTATCTCCGCTGTCATTTGACATTGCCATTGACTGTATACAGAAGAGTATTAGCAACACAAGCACTGGTATAGCATGGGTATATGGCAAATGCCTAGAAGACCCAGACTTTGCTGCTGATATTGTGCTAATGAGCAACACCCCTGAAAAGCTATGAACAAAGGCAGATAACAGGAAGAAAACAGCAGGCTAAGCAGGGCTCAGAATTACTTATACTACACTAAACCTCCTTGAAACCCAGATGTCAAGCAGTAACATCATATTAGAAGGCAAAAATATCAGGAAAGGAGAACAGTTCGCCTACCTGGGCAGCACCATATTAGCCAACAGACCTCTCAAGGAGGAAGTGACATCAAAGATAGGAAAGGCTTCCACAGCATTTAATAAACCTAATAACATATGGAAATCAAAGATATTTCAAAGATATTGAGAATTTTCAATTCAAACATAATCTCATTAGACAGAAAACTAGATGCCTTCCAAGAGAAGTGCCTATGAAAGATTCCGGGCATTGGTTGGAAAGTCTTCATCGCAGTCTATGTCCAAACAAAGGAAGAAACAGGTCTCTCCCAGACAGGAGGGAATGTCACAGCTCTTTATCTGTCTCCTATGTAAATTAAATATGGTTGAATTAAAGTAATGGATGCCCCTTTTATGTACAGGGGGATGGGAAGCCCACAAGAAGAGAAAAACAGCATGAGGGCATCCTACCTCTTGGAACAAGGTCATTGAACTTTGGAAGATATAAGCAAGGACAGAAGCCATCTTTGGCACCCATCACTAGACAGACACAAGGAAACAGAGCTCTTGCAAGCTGAGAAACATAAGTTCATCAACCAAGGGATAGGGAGTTTTACGTGTCTGGAAACTGAATATAGGTGAGAAATCTGCTTAAGCAAAGATCTTTCACCTAGAAAGACAAAGGAAACCAGCTCCTTGTGCTGCTGTGGAAGGTCCTGACTGAGAGAAAGTCAACCACAGCTGGAAAGAACAAAGATTAGTAAGAAATCCACCTTGAACAAGGACTGTAGCTTGTTAAGTTAAGTCTTAGCCACTAGAGTGTATTTTGTTTCGTTTTTCTTATAACTCATTTTATTTTCATTCCTTATACTTGAACTCACTTAATCCTATGTATATTTTGTTAATACATTTGTTTTATTTTTACTATAAACTGACTCAGTGCTGTGTTTGAAGGGAAGGGTGTATTTATCCCAGTTAAGTTAATAAGCTGTACTGTGCTTTTGACTCTTTAAAGGAGCAACTAATTTTATTATGTCTCTGAGCTGTCCAGGTGAGGGCTGGACAGATCGGAAAACACGGTTTGGGGGAAATTTGGGACTGGGAGTGTGTTGGGTGTCACCTTACTGGTTTTAACCAAGACTGGTGGAAGCCAGAGTGGGGCTGTGAGGCTGTAGACAGGCTGCTGGGGTCAGAGCTGCTGAACCAAGGTTGTCTAGCCCACAGACTCTCAGGATGTGACCTGCATGCTTGTAGGCTGGCTGTGAGCATCCCCAGCTGGGGGCTACAGCAGCATAGCACTTGTAAGCCAGGCCGTCCCTAGGGGGGTGCAGAGCCCAGGACAAATCCACCCCTCTCGGTGGCACACGGGGCAGCAGCTGAGCCCCCAGGTGCATAGGGCGGCAGCCGAGCCCCCGGGGGCATGGGGTGGCAGCTGGGAGTCCAAGGGTGCTGCAGCAACCCCCACACCCCTACTTCCTACGCCTACGTCTTCTGGGACCGACCATGCCGGCCAATGGCACTGGTCCGCAGGGCCCCCCAAAGCGCAGGGTCCAGAGCAGTCACCCCGATTCGCGCCACCCAAGGGACAGCTCTGACTGTAAGGCACACCCCTTACTGGTCTAAATTGCACCCCAGAACATTACAAGCTCATTTCTAGCAGAATCAGAAAGCAGCTTTGGACATATTTGGGGCACGTACTCCGGACACCAACACAGACTCCCACGTGAAATGATCGAATGGATACCAACTGGTGTGAGAAAACAAGGGCGCCCAAGAGAAACCTTAAGAACACCACTAAGGGCTGGTCTACATGGAACTTACATCAGCATAGCTACAGCACTGCGGGATGTGAAAATTCCACACCCCTGAGCAATGTTGTTAAGCCAATCTAACCACCGGTGTAGACAGCGCTAGGTTGACAGAAGAATTCTTCCATCACCCTAGCTACCACCTCCCAGGAGGGTGGATTATCTACAGTGATGGGATATCCCTGCCCTTCAAGATAGGTAGCATCTATACTTGAAATGCTACAGCAGCACAGCTGCACCATTTCAAGTGTTGACAGGCCCTTAGCAGGGTTGGCAGAATAGTCCACCTCCACACCACTGAGCAGATGGAAGCAGCACCTAGTAACAGAAAGGTATAGAAGAGACCAGCAGCCAGCCTGTGTGTCAACACTGCTGCAGGAAGGATGTAATAATAATAATCCCAGACAGAGAACCCAAGGCAACTGACCGAGTAAGCGTGAAAGCCCGTGCTAGTACTCATGAGTTCCTATCTCCCAGTCCCATGCACAGACCACACCTCTCCATACAAATGTACCATAACACTAAAATAAAAAGTGACATTTTTAACAACACGCAGTATCTGAGATATTCAGCATTCCCCTTCCTCAGCTTGCAGATCAGAGAGAATACATCTGATTGATCCCCAAGATAATGCAATGATGAGTTATGCCAAGTGTCTTTGGAGCATGGTGCTAATGGCAGCACTTGGAAGCCTCCTAGATTTTCCTTTGCCATCTAGTTAATTGTAGTTCAGTAGATCACAGGTCTAGAAACAGTGTGGGGAAGTCTGTGTACTGTCACTTCTCCTTAGTAACTGACTGTTATGAGGAGTCCTGAAGACTTTGGAGGGTTATTATAACATGGACTTAAGTGCAATCTAAATGCAAAAGCACACTGTAGAGGGAGATGAATCCCATCAAAACTGAACCTTGTTTTGGACGGAGGCTATAATAATATACCTTCTGAACAGTTTTGCAAAGATTCCCTCCAATATGTGCAAAAATCAGAGGTTCCTCCCAAATGTTTGGCTATCAAGACAATCAGAATGTGAAGTAGAGATGGTTGAAAATTCTCTCTCAGAACTGTTTTTTGATGGAAAATTGAGGCGGTTCGTAAACAAAAAATTTTCCACAGGAAGTATCAGCTCTCCAAGGAAAATTTTGACTTTTTGTTGAAAAACCAAAAACCCCCAAATTGAAAAGTTCTTTTCATTAAAGAGTCAAAAATTTCCATGGAAATTTCAAACTTTTTTTTTTCCTCCAGCAGGACTTTTTCCTTGGGGGAAGAGAAAAATGTAACCAGCTCTATTTTTAAGTAAGATGGAGAACAGCAAAGCACAAGTCCCCCTTCTCTATTCAGAAAGAGCACCTCCCTTCTCCCTTTTCCTGGTCAGCCCTGCTCCCAAGATCTCCTCCTTTCCCTCCTCCTCAATGGCTGGTGAAGCAGGGGCCCATAAGACAGGAAAATCTGACATGGCAGCAGTGCAGGGAGCTGGTAGCTGGCTGGGGTGTCCTTGGTGTTCTCAGCATTCCCATCAGTTAGTAAAGCAGCAGCACTTGAAGAGGGATATCCCTGGTGGGAGTCCCCTGTCCACTCTTCACTCATCTGCAGGAAGTTCTGTGCCCCAATGAGCTCTGTAAAAAAACCCCAACCCTCAATTTTTATGGGTTTCCATCAGTACAGACTCTCCCTCCTAACCAAGTCGAAATGACCATATGTAGAGCAATGGGGGCGAAGACCTGAACACCCTTGTGTGTGGCTGGCTAAGAGCCTTTTTGGGGATGTGCCCTCCTTCCAAATATGTTTATTCTCTCATCCTCATGCTCCTCACCCCTTCTGGTTTCCTGTCCCCGGTGATGTGATTCTCTATCACCACGTAACGAGAAGATCCTTGACAACAGCCACCATCACTGCAGAGCTCCGCTCCTGTTATGATCTACTTTAACTATAAAAAACAACAAGTTCTTCAGCCTGTAGGAGTCATTGAAAATGGACAACTGACCAAATTATCATCTTGTCCTTCTCTAGTTTTGTTTAATGAATTAATGTAACACATTATCCAGCAAAGTCAAACAATGGATCGAAAGCCCTCTTGGCTTCCCCAGCCTCCTAAACTTTGGATAATCTAATTCTGTTCGCATTTTTTCCTGGTATGTTTGGTATTAAAGATAAAACAGTTCCCCCACTCCCTGCATGCATTTTTGGAACAGATGTTTCAATATCCTGAGGAAGCCCAAAGTATAAGCCCCAAATATGTGTATATTATAAGGTATTCAAAACAGATTTAAGTTCGAAACAAAATGTTTTCAATCAACTAACAGCTGATTTGTAGTGCTGGCATGGAAAGTAGCATGAGATTTGTCTCATGGCACCAACAATCATTTGTTAATCTCAAGTAGCAGCACAGCTTTATTAGAAGTTCCTCGGGACAATCTGGGCCTACTCTGCTTTGGGCCGATACATTAGGATCTTTACCCGCTGGTGTAAACTGGCTCTGAGTTCACCTTCACTTGTCAGCTTTGCTCACTCACTTTCAGAGACCAACAACCACCACCACACACATTCCCTTAAGTGCTCTAAATTGGTTTTTGTTCTTAGTATCAGTCACACAGGCTGTGAATTTAAAGCACTTGGAGTTCAGCGATTGAAGGGTTCCCCGCTTCACAATAAATTATCCCTTAGAAACTCAGAGAGAGGACAGTCCTAAGCACTGAGTTAGATCAGGACTCTGCAAACACTTAAGCACAATAGCATCTTTACACCCCTGTGTTACATAAGCCAAGTTAGAAATTGTTAGAGATTCCTGACATCTGTAAAAATATTGGGAATGCTGTACTAATTTCTTACTTTACAGACCTAGTAAGTAAAATAAAAACTTCTGTGGCTATGAAATATATTAAATCTGAAATCTTCACTGGAAACATGACAAGATAACATCAGTTTCCAACAAGGTACTTAGAAATGCCAACCTAAGATCACCATATGCAGAAAATGCTAGGTCTAATCGATAGATAAAGGTAGCACACAATACATAGCAGGGGGCAGTCTGCCCTTTACTGCTAGGGGAAATGTGATCTAAGCACTTTAATCTGGGGACTACTTTCTCAACATCTGAGGGTCTGAATAGTTCAGAGCAATTGGTCATAGGATATAGACCAGGGGTCCTCAAGCTGGGGGTCGGGACCTGTCAGGGGGTTGCGAGGTTATTACATGGGGGGGTCACAAGCTGTCAGCCTCCACCCTAAACCCTGCTTTGCCTCCAGCATTTATAATGGTGTTAAATATATTAAAAGGTGTTTTTAATTTATAAGGGGGGGGGTCGCACTCAGAGGCTTGCTATGTGAAAGGGATCACCAGTACAAACGTTTGAGAACCACTGATATAAACCCTTTCACTCCATCTCACCATTCCAATATAGTCTCAAGTTATTATAGATAGTGACAAAACTGTTACCATCTAATGGCTGTTCTGTGGCCTATCTGAAATGAGTTTGGTGGTCCCAGTCCAGTTTCCAGTGGACAGGCGTCCACAGCACAAAACCACCAATAAAAATATCCAAACAAATACCTACTGTACAACACTTTTCATACTTAGATCTCAGAGTGCTTAACAAAGCGAGGTAAATATCATTATCCCCATTTTACAGATGGGAAAATAGATTGTCAATCAGTCTCCTTTTGTCAGCATTAAAATATCTAATGGATTCTAAGATCTTTGAGTTGAACAACCCTCTGACTTGGTCCTTGTGAAAGAAGAATGGGGAAGGATAAGCAACATTCAGCAAGAAGAGCTGTCCTGCAGCTTTCTGAATGGACAGCCTACAGCTGCTCACTGTGTTGTGACCAGGTGCTCATGTAAGACAGAAGTGCAGTGAGCTAGCAGTAGCTTCCTGGGCTCTAGTTAGCCATGTATCATCATAACTGTGAGCTTAGAAAACAAATTAAATTGTAGGATTTTTTTTTTTAGATAAAAGAAAAAAAAAAAAAAAAACATGAAAGATTTCACTGGAAAATATTTTCCAAGAAAAAAATAATTCTATTAAAAATTTTCTGGTTCCCCTACATCCCAGCTTTTTGTCCTGTGCTAAATTTTAAACTCGTGTGATTCTTACAATTAAGATATTAGGTTCATGGGTGTTCTTTGTCTGCCTTTATACTGGGGAAACAATGCATTGTAAATAAAAATGTCTGATTTTTCATCAGTCACACATGCACGCTGCTCGAAGGACAGATACAGCAAATGAGCTTAAAACCCAAGAATATGTATACACCTCTACCCCGATATAACGTGGTCGTGGGGAGCCAAAAATCCCTACCGCGTTATAGGTGAAACGCCATTATATCGGGGTAGCAGCGGGGCTCCGGTGGTGATTTAAAGAGCTCCGGCCGCTGCGGGGAGCCCGGGCCCTTTAAATCGCCGGC
Organism: Terrapene triunguis; assembly: GCF_002925995.2. Classification (NCBI taxonomy): domain Eukaryota; kingdom Metazoa; phylum Chordata; order Testudines; family Emydidae; genus Terrapene; species Terrapene triunguis. Next base: position 14,164,432 of record NW_020664490.1, read on the forward strand.
CGAGCCCCACTGCTACTGCGCTATATGCGAACCCGTGGTCGCATTATAGCGGGGTAGAGGTGTACTTCTGCGGCACTACTGCTACATCTACACTAGTACTGTTTTCGGTGTAACTTATGTTGCTCAAAAGTGTGAAATAACACCCCTGAGCGAGATATGTTACACCAACAGAAGCACCAGTGTGGACAGCACTATGTCAGTGGGAGACACTCTCCTGCGGAGATAGCTACCACCGCTCGTTGTGGGGCGGTTAATTATGTCAATGGGAGAGCTCTCTCCCGTCGGCATAGAGCAGCTACACAGGGGATCTTACAGCAGGGCAGCTGCATCAGTACAGCTGTGCCGCTGTAAGCTGTCTAGGGTAGACATGACCTTACAATAGTCATAATGAAGAGTGATGCACATTTCCATCTTTACTTGCAAGGGCCACCCCTGAGACTAGAGCGATACACACCCAAGTAATCACACCCACATACAACTCTTTGCTTTTGGTCATGCTGAAATTTGAAAGTTCTCTCTTCTCAAGCCTGGCCCTGCAGAAAGAAGGCTGTTACAAGTGTATTTATTAAGGCCTTTGGGGAAACTTGCACACTGGTTTGCTTCTTTACGGTGCTATTAGTTTTCACAAAGGCGAAAGGCTGACTGCACTGGCTGGAAACAGGCACAGCGCAAGCAGATTCCACAAAGAAACAAGGCTTTAGAACTTTGGACACTAAGAGAGACATCTGATTGGCTGTTAATGATGTCAGAGCAAGCCCTAAGCCATTAATCCATAGTAAATGCACAGGAGTGACCTTTAGTCTCCATTTCCCCCCAAATTTCAATTTCGTAATAGGAACCCAATACCTCAGGCAGTGCATTTCTGGGAGACTATTACACTGAGCAGGTGGTTAAAGCCTTCAGCCTTTGGCACCACGCCTCACAACACACCCCCAGCATACAATAATCCCCCTCCCCTCAAGGTGGCCAAGCAACTTGTCTCACTGGTTTATTTTTTACAAAAAAAGGATTTAAAAATAAAGGAGAGTGCAGCAGTCTGCTTCCTCCTGCTTCATAATCACTTTACATTTCTCATAACAAAGAATACCAGCAGTTTATTACTCTTTCACCATGAACCAGGAATCTTATACCCGAACCCCAAACTTTCTAGTTATAAAAACACCCTGGGGGTGAAAGAACTACAGTACATTTCCCTTTTCAGTTTCAGATCTATTGCACAAATAACAACAGCTCCAACCACCAGAGTGGGGAAAAAATGAACTTTAATATTTCTTAAAATAAAAGGACATTGTTGTAGGGGCTTCCCTCCCCCCATTCCCACCCCCAGGCCAAAGCAAATAAAACTCTACTTGGCCTCAGAAATCGCTAAAGTGGAGTATGGCAGAGTCCTTTGTGCATCTAATAGCTGAATCTGCTCCATCAACTTCAGTGGGAAACTGTCCCATTCTCTTGAACGAAAGCAGGAGAAGGACCCAAGCAAAAGGTTCTCCTCTTAGAAATACAGGCTGGTGATGCACCTCCCGAGGGTTCAGCTTTAGTTCCAAGCTATCAGACTCCCTCATGTTCTCTGTACAAAGGCACTTGTGTTAGAACAGTGCCAGGGCATTCTGCTGGTATATTGTTATGAAAAGTCTTCTTAGAGCTTTCATAGAATCACAAAAATGTAGGGACCTAGTCCATCTCCCCGTGCTGAGGTGGGATTCAGTATACCTAGACCATCCCTGACAGGTGTTGTCTAACCCAACGGTTCTCAAACTGTGGGGTGGGGACCCCAAAGTGGGTTGTGTTAGACTTGCTGGGGCACGCGGCTGCAGGGCTTCAGCCTTGGGTGGTGGGGTTCAGGCTTTGCCCCTCCTCCACCACCACCACCACCGGCCGAGGTCATGTAGTAATTTTTGTTGTCAGAAGGGGGTCGCACTGCAATGAAGTTTGAGAACGACTGCTAAAAACCCCCAATGATGGGGATTGCACAGTTTCCCTAGGTAACCTGTTCCAGTGCTTAACTATCCTAATAGAGAGTTTTTCCTAATATCTAACCTAAATCTCCCTTGCTGCAAATTATGCCAATTACTTCATGTCCTACCCTTGGTGAACACGGAGAACAATTGATCACCATCCTCTTGCTAAGAGTCCTTAATATATTTGAAGACTTCTTATCTCCACCTCAGACTTCTCTTCTCTAGACTAAACATGACCATTTCTTTCAACCTTTCCTCATAGATCATGTTTTCTCAACTTATCACTTGTGTTGGTCTCCTCTGGACTCTATCCATTTTGTTCATATCTTTTTTTAAATGGTGGTGCCCAAAACTGGACATACTACTGCAGCTTATGCCTCAACAGTGCCAAAGAGAGAGAACAATTACCTCTGAGGTCTTACATATGACACTTGTGTTAATAGAACAGGAGTACTTGTGGCACCTTAGAGACTAACAAATTTATTAGAGCATAAGCTTTTGTGGGCTACAGCCCACTTCTTGCATATGCATCCAAAGAAGTGGGCTGTAGCCCACGAAAGCTTATGCTCTAATAAATTTGTTAGTCTCTAAGGTGCCACAAGTACTCCTGTTCTTTTTGCAGATACAGACTAACACGGCTGCTACTCTGAAACTTGTGTTAATGTATCCCAGAATGACATTTGTCTTTATCGAAACAGTGTCACACTGTTGATTCATTCAATTTGTGATCCACTGCAACCCCCAGATTCTTTTTTCACATGTAGTCACACCTGGGTGACACCCACTAGGCAAAATGCTTCCAGTCTAGATAGCAGGCTGTGAAGGGCCCATTCAGGGTAATGGGCCATTAGGGAAAACCATAAGCCTTAGGCAAAGCTTATCCCCCCTACCTGATGTGCCTTCCTGTGGACATTTCGGCCAGCCTGTAAGTAATGGCTGCTATGACTCTGCAAGGGCATGTGACCAGGCCACATGACTCTGGACTCCATTTTGAGATGTCTGTATTTTTCCACAAATTGTTCTGGGAACCAAGTTTGAAAAGAAGGGTTCCCGCCCTATGCCAAAGCTATATAAGGCTGGGAGTGACAGCATCTATTGTTCTTCACTCCCCACAACTGAACACTCAGGAGACACTCCAAAAGAAAAGGACTTGGAACGGGGGTGGGGAGCCAAACCTGCAAAGCAAGTGCAGCGTGTGCCTTGAGAATCTGCAAGCCTGTTTGTACCATCAGTCAGGGTGACAGATTGTTAATTCAAATCCTATCCTTCTAGTATGTTAAGCTAAATTTGCATTTTTGTTTTTTACTAGGTAATCTGCTTTGATCTGTTTGCTATCACTTATAATCACTTAACATCTATCTTTTTGTAGTTAATAAACTTATTTTATGTTTTAATCTAAAGCAGTGAGTATGGAGTGAAGTGCTTGGAAATCTTAGCTTAATGGGCAAAGTCTGTTGCATTTCCTCTCCACATTGGGGGGGAGGCGAACTGGATAATAAATTCATACTGGTCAGGGGTTTGACCAGGTCAGGACAGTACAGTTCTGGGGTCCTAGGCTGGAAAGCTGGTGGTTATTTTGACTGTAGCCTCGCAATCGTTGGTTCATGAAGTGGCTGGTCAGCCTTCATATAACTGCAGCTGGGTGTGTCCCTACCTGTGTGAATGCTGATGGAAGTGTAGGAGCGGGAGCGGGTCTACAGCTTGTCACAGCAGCACAGTGTGAGAAGGAGCCCAGGTGGTTGAATCAGAGGGCTCAGTGGTACCCCAGTTACAGGTGGCACCTGGGGGGAACCTGTCACAACCACCACCTTGCCAGTTATCCCCCATTTTGTAGTTGTGCATTTGACTTGTTTCCTCCCTAAGTGTAGTACTTTGCACTTGTCTTTATTCAATTTCAATTTATTGATTTCAGACCAATTCTTCATTTATCAAGATCATTTTAAATTCTAATCCTGCTCTAAAAAATGATTCCAACCCCTCCCAACTTGATGTGATATAATGTACAAACTCTGTCATCCAAGTCATTAATTAATATATTGACTAATACCAGATCCAGGACTGACCTCTGCGAGCCCCTACTAGTTATGTCCTCCCAGTTTGACAGCAAACCACTGATAATGACTCTTTGAGTATGGTCTTTCAACCGGTTGTGCACCTACTTTGCAGTAATTTAATCTGGACCATATTTCCCTAGTTTGCTTTGTGAGAACATCATGTGGGACTGTGTGAAAACTGAAGTCCAGGCATATCACGTCTACTGCTTCCCCCCACCCGCATCCACTAGGTCATTAATCCTGTCAAAGAAGGAAATTAAATTGGTTTGACATTAGTTCTTGAAAAATCCATGATCACCGTATTATCCTCTAGGTTTGAACAAAGTGATTGTTTAGTCATCTTTCCAGGTATTGAAGTTAGGCTGACTGGTCTATCATTCCTAGGGTCCTCCTTTTCTCTTTTTTTTGAAAATGGGTACTCAGTTTGCCCTTCTCCAGTCTTCTGGGACCTCCCCCAACCTCCATGAGTTCTCAAAGATAATCGTTAGTGGTTCTGAGATTGCTTCAGCTAGCTCCTTAAATACCCTAGAGTGAATTTCATCCGTTCCTGCCAATTTGAATACATCTAATTTATCTAAACATTCTTTAATCTATTCTTTCCCTATCCTGGCCCAAGATCCTTCCCCCTTGTTGATAATATTAACTGTATTAATCATCTGGTCACAATTAACCTTTTTAGTTAAGACTTAAGCGAAGAAGGTATTAAACACTTCAGCCTTCTCTGTGTCATCTGTGACTCACTCACCTTCCCCGCTAAGTAATAGGCCTATACTTTCCTTCATCTTTCTTTTACATCTAATGTATTTATAGAACCTCTTTTTATTGCCTTCTATGTCCTTTGCTAGTAGTAAGGCAGTTTGTCTTTCTGATTTGGTCCCTACATGCTTGTGCTATTTCATTATCAACCCAGTGTTTAAAGATTTAAAAATCTCAGTGGTTTTAAAAATCAATCAGACTGAAAGTTGTGCAGAGAACAGCTACCTATGTTGGTTCATTTGGGATTTATAGAAGGGTAGAAGGAAAAAGAAGACTTTTCAGCCAAAAGTAGCAAGAGGTAAGGTGTGGGCAGCGGTTAAATGGCAAAAACAACTGTTTCCTTGTAGTATTTTGAACAGCAAATGTTTTTAAAGACAAATTATTAAAGCTTCAAGAAAGTCAGGCTCCTAAGCATGTTGGGAACGTGTCTCAGCAACACCATGTAACCACACAATAAATATGCCTGGGTCTGCTGTCACTTACTGTGATCATAGCTCTCAGACACATCCACTGTACCTCCTAGCCCATGCTGGTCGTCATCTCCTACTCAGTGGGACACCATCCTCTGCTCATTGGCACTACCTTATTCTTGGCCACCCCCTCTCCACTTCTCATCTCACAAGCACTCTGCCCCTCCTCTCTGGGAAAGGAGTGGAACCTGCCCCCCAAATCCTTTTAATCTAACATCACACCTAGCAACATCGTCTTCAACTACCAGGGCACACACCAAAATGACCTTCAAACTTGAAAGGTAGGAAGACTGAGCTCTGACATACTGATAAGTCCTACACTGGCAGCATGACTACTTCAGCCTATATAAGTTATCCACACAGCTCAAAAATCTCACTCTTTGCCATGGGAAGCTTGTTATCCATTTCTGAGAGGGCCTGTGGGACCAGACCCAGTAATTGCTAACATACTAGTAATACCCACCAATGAAATAGAACGTAAAAGAAATATAATTATGGCCAACTGTGATAGAAAGCTCAAAAATTAATCACCCCAAACTAGAGAAATGCCCTTAACTACATTCTAACTGCCAGCTGAGCCTCTTTGTGGCTAGACAGTGTTTCCTTCAGGCCCTTGACCAATCTTAAAAATACCTTGCTTCTCAAAAGAAACCTTCATTAAATTGCCACCCTGCTTCTACCCTTCCATTTGCAATGGAGCACTTGGAGCATTACTACGTCAGAGCATCTTTCTGATGAATTTAAGTCAGGATTTTGCCCTCTCCATAAACACAGCTGCTATGGCAATAGGTGCTTTACACATCAAATCAACAGAAGAAATAGCAGAGACTTTCCCCTGGGTGGGTCTGGGATAATTCACCTGGTAGTTTTGTGGTCTCTGGCCATGAGGTAGCACTACAGAAGAGAGACACTTTCTAAATACACAAGATCTACTATTCTGAGAACACCTTGTGACTGGTTGCTTGGGATGGGCCAAACTGAGAATGCCTCACTCAGGGCAAGACTGCAAGAAATAGGGCAAACAATACCTAAGAGTGGTGGTTTATTCTATAATTAGATGCACCAAGCCAGTAACAAAAGAACTTCTGCAATACCACACTGGTTAACCAAAAGCCAAACCCTGACCCCTTTAAGTGTTCCAGCCCTTGGCTCCCATCCAAACAAACAGATATAATATGGTGAGGGGTTACTGAAAATCTAATTCACCATACGTGAGGTTTTTACTAATCCCAAGGGATCAGACACTTCCCCTCAGGTCAATGTATAGCTCAAATATCATCTACCCAAATATCATGCTGTCAAGCCAATCCTTAGTAAACGAGCTAAAGATGTATTAATAATAGAGTTAAAATGGTTAATAAATCATATACATACAAATGATTGCAAAGTCCTTAGATCAGGTCTGTAGCAGTGATGGAATAGGCTGCTGGCTTGTAAAGTCTCTCTGGTAACTTCCAAAAGACTGGAAGGCCCTCAGTCCATAGTTCAAGATACTCCTTTTATTTGTAAATCCACAGTCCAGAGAATTAGAAGCAGGAAAGAAGCAAAATGGAGATATCACAGGGGTCTTTTATATCTTCTGCCATGTGCATGGAAATTTACTGTCCCAAACAAAGCCCACAGCCCCTGTGTGTGGAAAGTTACTGGCCCAAGACGGAGTCCAGGGTCACATGAGTATATCATATGCCCCATACATGTTTTGCTGAATCATAGGAGGGGCCACTGGCTCCTTGCTGTCTGAGGCAAGAGGAAGAGCGATCTGGATGGGATGAGTTCTATGGCCCATTGTCAGAGCGGAGTGTCCTTAATGGGTCATCAACACATAGCTATCGAGCTCTGGTGTAAATGTTTCTGAGGGTGTTACCCAGGAATACAACACGTTTAAAATACAAGTACATAGCCAATAGTCATAACTTCAGATACAAAGAGGATACATGGATTTAATCATGATAATCATAATCGGTAGATTGTAACTTTTCTATTAACACCTTACATGATACACTTTGTGCAAGAGTTGTTGCAATTGTATCACACTGGCGATATCAATGATATAAATGGTCATCTTTATCATACAGCATCACACACTTGTCCCCTGGTCAGGGACGACGGGCCAAAGACTCGCATTGGCTTCAGTGGGATGTATCTCAACAGAATGCTTGCAGCAAGATCTAGGTGCAAAGCTGAGAGTTAAAGGATGGTGCAACAGCCCTTGCACCAATTCCCCTCACTAGTGGTGCAACAGAGTAGTAGGAGCCTAGAGCTGACCCAGCACTCTGGTCACTAAGGTACTAGTGATCCCCCTCTGGAGTGGACTTGATTGGGGGATGGGTGCTCAATGGCTTAATGAGGCAGAAAAGCAATCAACCCATAAGCTGAGAACAATTAAAGAACTGGAAGGAAGTGCAAGGGGAAGAGGCTGGCAGGGGCCAGGAGATGCAGAATTCCAGGATCGTGAGGTCTTGCCCTCTCCCTCACTGGAGGGTGGGCTAAGGGGACAGTTTCCTTCCAGTTGTATTTTGCTGCACAAGGCTGAACTGGTGGAGGGGACTTGCTAAATAACATATTGATGCTTATAAACTCAAAAGCCGCCTGTCTGTTTGTGGTGGTCCAAAGGGCAGAGAAGGGAGCCTGTTATAAGTGGGTTTAAATCAAAGATTTTCATCCTATTTTAGTGCATCTCTTTCTGTTTAATTCTCTCTTTCTCCAGGCAACGAGTTCAACAGTGCCATATGTCTGTGTTCATTCGTTCAGGCCTCACAGCCCCCTGTGCAGTTGATTAAAGAATTCTAAACATGTGTCTGTGGCTCTGTACAGCCACTGGTATGTCAGGGCATACATTCACTGTGGGTGTACTGAGAGATATAGATGCCATATGGAAATAAATCTGACATATCTGGTAAGGGACTAAGAAAACAGCAGAGAAATATGTGCCACTTGTGCTCCTAACGGAAAGAGTTATTTCTGTAAATTGTTTGCTTTGGCTTCGTTATTTTCACTGATCCTCTAAAATATAGACAGAAACGTGTTATCACCAAAGACAGAGGGAACAGTTGCAATCAGTCCCTGCACAAAAGGGAGAGGTCACATAGAGCTTCCCCAACAACATCAAGGAAGTGCAGGGCCATGCTCCCAGCTATCATCCACTACGTCAGCTATTATTGCTGGCCTCCTTCAGGACAAGATGGGCACTGCACCCTCTACAAGTGCTCCCCCTACTGTTCTGGAGGCATTGTTCTTCCTCCTTGTATTTTATACTACAGCTTTATTCTGCACAGCACATATCACAGTAATTGAATCCTTAACACTTTATAGTGATCAGCTATAGTAATTAGTTAAGGGTGAGGAGTAAGAAGTACAAGGAATAAAGCATTGTTGGGTGCATTATGAAAGAAGCTAAAGTGCAGATTTAGCACACAGATATTATGGTGAGGACGGTCGTGTAAGTGGGTGGATGGACAGATGGATGGATTTGGCAGTATGGGAAGTTTTGTCCCAATGGCAAGAGCCACAGAGAAGTTTCTCACACCAAGACCTTGTTTAAATTCAGAGCTTATGTAGACAACATAGTACTAAAAATGCCAGCACCCAGATTGCCTGAGCAATCCCACTATTACTAATGACGAGTGGTGTTACACCCATGATAGCGTTATTGTGGGAGATGTCCCTAAGGTTTTCAGGGTAGACACAACCCAGAGGTGCTGAGATGGTCTGAACAGAGGCTGCTTCTCAAGGAGTGGGGAGGAGAAGGTCCATGGGGTATGAGGTGGGCTATCACAAGTGCTTTACAAATGGGAAAGCTGTGTTTGCATAAGCATTGCAGGATGAATTCCCACTCACTCCAGTGAGACTTTGTCTGGATAAAGGGTGCAAGGTTCAGCTGATGGAGGAACATTTTGAACTGAAGTGAATGTGGAGCCTAAAGAGCTGCTTGAGGATGGGGGTGATGTGGCCGTGCTTCTTGATGCTGGAATGGCTGGAAGTTAAAACTAGACTGATTCATAGAATCATAGAAGATTAGGGTTGGAAGAGACCTCAGGAGATCATCTAGTCCAATCCCTTGCTCAAAGCAGAACCAACACCAACTAAATCATCCCGGACAGGGCTTTGTCAAGCCAGGCCTTAAAAACCTCTAAGGATGGAGATTCCACTACCTCCCTAGGTAACCCATTCCAGTGCTTCACCAACCTCCTAGTGAAATAGTATCTTCCTATTTTCAGATGGGAAGTAAGACATACACTTTGAACAATGAGGGTAATTGACCATTGAAACAACTTTTCAAGGGTTGTGGTGGATTCTTCATCATTGGCAATTTTGTAATCAAGATTAGATGTTTTTCTAAAAGACATGCTCTAGTTCGAACAGGAGTTATTTCTGCGGCCCAAGTTATGCAGGCGATCAGACTACATGATCACAATGGTACCTTCTGGCTTTATAATCTCTGCATGTGAGAAGGCACACAGCTGCATTCGCTGTGTGTGCGTGAGTCGAGATCAGGGCCTGGGGGAGTCTTGTTCACTCTATCATTTCTCTCTTGGGGATGGAAGAGGAGGAATAGGACCAGAGACCGAGAATCACTGCAGAGAATCTACAAACTATATCTCAAAGGGGAAATGTGTCTAATCGTGCCCTATTGAAATCGGCAGCATAGCAAGATGCTGACTGTAACAGACAAATACATTACAATATGGAGGCAGGAAAAAACAAACCCCAGTCACACTGAGGCAGAGAAGAAAAGGAAAGGAAAGTCAGGCAATGCCAAACCTAATCACAAAGTCTGAACCACCAGCCTCCCAGAAAGAGAGGAAAAGAAAACAAAGGCACAGAAACACAAAACACAGGAATAAAAGTGAAATGTCATACACAAACCTACAAATAAAAGGAAGTAAGAAATTGCATCTACCTCCTGCCGCACTCACTCTGGGCATGTCTGCGCTCGGAGCTGGGGGAGGTGGTTCCCAGCTCAGAAACACACACACACACACTCACTCTAGCTCTCATCAAGTTAGCACACTACAAACAGACTGTAGCCATGGCAGTCTGGGCAGCAGCCCGGGCTAGCCACCAAGTGCTTATCTGAGCACCCTGGGCACGTACTTGGGGCAGCTAGCCTGTCCCCCTGCTGCAGCTACACGCTACTTTGAGGGTGCTAGCTAGCTCCATGAGAGCTAGGGTGAGTATGTCTCCTGGAGCAGGGAATCGCACCCCCATTTCCAAGTGTACACATACCCACAGGAAGAGACCCAGTAGTAATTACTTTGAAGTATACCGTATCTTTGTATTGGTAGATTTGCAGCTGCCGGATATTCTCCCTTTGTACATGCTGCCTGGACCAAATCCTGCAAATTTTTATTCTTCGAAAGGTATGTCAACATTGCACATCACTGACAGAGGCGCATAGGGTACCTGTAGCTACGTGCTGCAGTAAAAGGCAGACTGTGTCCACGCTGTGGCCAGTATCTACACGTGGCAGTGAAATGCTCTGGCAGCAGGGAGGAAGAGAGGTGAGGCTCTGACAGCTCCCTGCAGCGGGTAAAGGCTCTGGAGCTTTTCCCCATTGCCAGAGTCTTTCCCTGCAGCAAAGAAAGATTTCAGCAGCGGGTAAGCAGTGGGACACGACACTGCCTAAAACAGCAATGTAGAGAGGAGAGATTGGGTGTGGAGAGATCTGTCTACACTATGTACCCTAAGGTTCTGGTGTGTCTGTACCCTACACGCCTAAGCAGTGCCTCACTGGCTACACTACTGTTTATACTCCTGCTAAGGGGGGCGCGTATTGTTTGTACTCTACACACTGGCATGAGATTTGTGCAGCCTAGACATACCCCAAGTACTCAGGAAAGTATTACCACTGAACTGAGATACTGAAGTCAATGGGGCTGCACTTGGACAACCTTACATTGGGTAGTAATTGTGTGAGCAATCCCATGGCAATGAGACTACTCATGTGACTAAGTACTACTCACTATGAGTAGGGGTTAAAGACTCAGACCTCCTAGAAGTCACAGTTTGCAGGATCCAGCCCCACATTACTATAAGCACTGTTTGCTGCATCCTTAGTTATCTGCCCAAGGGACACATGGCATGGGTGGCAGCATGGCTGAAGGAATGAATATAGGGTTGGGAGTTTTATATTTGGGTTTTACACTGCCCCCTGTCACCATAGTACCCAAGTGTAGCATTTCACCATAGGAGCTTGGCTCTGATACTGACTGAGTGGGTGATCTCAGGCAAGTCACTTTCTCTATCTGACTCAGTTTCTTCACCTGCAAAATAGTAATAATGTACCTACTGATCTACTTCACAGGGTGTTGTAAGGGTTAATTAGTTAATGATTTAAAGCCCTTTCCATATATACCGTGCTCTATAAATGCTAAGTATTATTATTAAGGTCATCTGAGAAATTAGTAAGTCTCTCTCCTTTTGGTGGGATGTTCTTCCTTTACAGCAGGGGTAGGCAACCTATGGCACGCGTGCCAAAGGTGGCACACAAGCTGATTTTCAGTGGCACTCACACTGCCCGGATCCTGGCCACCGGTCCGGGGGGCTCTGCATTTTAATTTAATTTTAAAGGAAGCTTCTTAAACATTTTAAAAACCTTATTTTCTTTACATACAACAATAGTTTAGTTGTATATTATAGACTTATAGAAAGAGACCTTCTAAAAATGTTAAAATGTATTACCGGCAGGCGAAACCTTAAATGAGAGTAAATAAATGAAGACTCGGCACACCACTCCTGAAAGGTTGCCGACCCCTGCTTTACAGTATTCCCCAGTAATGTCACAACCTGAAAGGGCTTGGAAACCTGGCACTGCGGCAGCTTTTAATGGTCCGAGTGATAGGAACACACCTCTGAGGAATACACAACAATTCTATTCTCCAACAACAGACACAAAAACAGAATATTGAGGAAGTCTTGGGTAGTATCTCACATAGAGCACTAGGACATCGGTGTCTTGTGCAAAAATCCAGAGTTTAATAGCACTTCTCTGTGGCACTGATGGCATGCAAGATAATTTTTAGTATCAACCTCCTCATGGGAACCACAAATAAACTCCACTGAACAACATGAGGCAGCAGATTCATTATGCCAGGTGATGACAAAAAGCTTCAAGCAATATTTTGCATCCTGGAGTGTTTTTCCTTCAAGGTCTGTGGTTAACTCAGTTGTTTGAGCATTGGCCTGCTAAACCCAGGGTTGTGAGTTCAATCCTTGAGAGGGCCACTTAGGGATCTGGGGCAAAAATCAGTACTTGGTCCTGCTAGTGAAGGCAGGGGGCTGGACTTGATGACCTTTTGGGGTCCCTTCCAGTTCTATGAGAGAGAGATATATATATGTGGAGCTATACCTATTTTTTTTATTTGTGCAAGTATAAGACAGTAGTTTCTTTGTTGTGACATCGCTGATGTTTGTGGAGTCAATGATTTTGTATTGGACAGGTGAAATACCATAGAGAGTCTCTTCTTTCTGGTAATATTTTAATTGATTCCTCTGCATAAGTATCAACCATGAGGTGGACTTTGTCATAGCTCCAGTATTTTGTTCATCGTTCAGCCAAGTCTCGCCAGGTATTAACAGTTTCTGGTTTGTTGAGAGCTTGTACCTCAGCCATACCATCTATAATTGCTATGCTGAAAGGTCTCTGCTAGCATAAGGTACTGGTCATGTTGTCAGTAGGTGCTGACTTAGGAAGACTATGCAAGATGTGCATTAGTTTGCTTTTCTCCTCATACATGCACTGTTCCCTTGCATTTGAACATTGATCGTGGTACCAAGGAGAACTCGTACTTTCTCAAAGCCTTACATAGACCAGCATCATGCTGAGATCTGGATATGACAAGGAGATGAGCAAATAATGACCTGTCTGTAGTTAGCTCTGTAATAGTCCTTGCCATGTTCACTCTGATTTTCTTCTTTGCATTCCAGCATAGCTTTAGTCTGTTCTTCTTGATTGGAGCACATAGATTGATGGAGCCTTGGATAATTCTTTGGGTTTTGAAGGCATCATATAAGTCTTGACCCAAAGCATCCATTCACCTGACATCTTGATCTATCTCATCACTGAAGACTGCTTTTGTCATGATGTTAATAAGCTCTGGTCCATCATACATGAATGGATGGCCAGTGTGAGTAAGTTGACCTCTTCTTGGCATTTAACAGCACCTAATGAGTCTAGACCATGCTTGGTTACTTCTGGAAAGTCATCCCAGCCATGCTTAATGCTTCATTCTAAATGTAATGAAGTTCAGGGGTTGTCAGAAAAACCTGCAAAAGCTCCCTGCTTTCATTTCTAGTGCCCAGAACTGGACCTGGCACAGCCAGGAACTGCAATTGCAGAGAAAGTTCTGTTAGGCCCCCTGCACTCCCGGGCTGGAGCATGCTCAGTGGAGATAGAAACTTTGGGGAATTAAGCTGTGAAGCTCTAGCAAGTCTCCACTAAGCAAGTGCAAATTGCAATTTTTCAAAGCCTTACAAATGGGCCAAATATAGGTGGATATTCAAAAAGTCACATCCCTTACACAAAGGCCACTTCCTCCCCACCAAATTTCAAGTCTCTACTCTAAAAGTTGGCAGGATTTAACATAAGCATAACATATTTTTTCTTAGCCTTGTTCTTCTAAACAGCTGAACAGTTTTTGTTGACATTTTCCAGAAATATTCAGCCTGAGGTAGACACATGGCATAGAAAATTTCAGCCCAAATGGTTACAGTTTGGCAAAGATATAAGTAATAGAAAACAGGGTTTTATAATGGAAAATGTCAGGCAATGTTAATGATAGGTGGTGCTACCAGCCCCAACTATAATAAATATTTTTAAAATATCAAATGTTAGACGCAAATACACACACTAATTTAACAGCAGATTAATTGGAGCTTCATTGAATTCTATGTGAAGTTCAGGTGACTGTTCCATATCTGCTTTCTAACAGAAATTCTGCTCTTCCAGTTACATGGGTATATATCTGGGATAGTGCCACTAGCTTCATCAGTTTAAGTGAAAGCAGAACTTGGCCCTAAATCAGGGGCGGGCAAACTTTTTGGTCTGAGGGCCGCATCGGGTTTTGGAAATTGTATGGAGGGCTGGTTAGCGGAGAGGGGCGTGGCCCGGCCCCCATCCCTTATCCGCCCCCCACTTCTCGCCCCCTGACGGCCCACCCCAAGGACTTCTGTCCCATCCAACCCCCGCACCCCCCGTTCCCTGACGGCCTCCCGGGATCCTTGCCCCATCCACCACCCCCCGCTCCTGGTCCCCTGACCGCCCCAGAACCCCTGCCCGACTGCCCCCCGCTGCCCCATCCAACCATTCCCCTCCTTCCTGACTGCCCCCTGGGGACCCCTGCCCCCATTCAATCCCCCTGTTCCCCGCCCTCTGACCGTCCAACCCCTATCCAACCCCCCCGCTCCCTGCCCCCTTACCGCACTGCCTGGAGCACCAGTGGCTGGCGGCACTACAGCCACGCAGCACAGAGCACTGGGTCAGGCCGGGCTCAGCAGCGGCACTGCTCCAGGAGCTCGCAGCCCTGCTGCCCAGAGCATTGCACTGGTGGTGGGGTGAGCTGAGGCTGCGGGGGAGGGGGAACAGGAGAGGAGATAGGGTGACCAGAGGTCCCGATTTTATCGGGACTGTCCCAATATTTACTTGTTTGTCCCACGTCCCGACCGATGTTCGGTCGGGACGTGAATTGTCCTGATATTTTGCCCCCCGGTGCACAGGCGGAGGGGGCTCGTGCCCCCCCCCCCGCCCCAACTCCGCCCCGGCCCCATCCCCTCCCTCCCCCATTGGATCCCTCCCCACATTCCCGCCCTTGCCCCGGCCCAGCCCTGCCCCCTCACTG
Source organism: Terrapene triunguis (assembly GCF_002925995.2). Taxonomy (NCBI): domain Eukaryota; kingdom Metazoa; phylum Chordata; order Testudines; family Emydidae; genus Terrapene; species Terrapene triunguis. Next base: position 14,179,506 of record NW_020664490.1, read on the forward strand.
CCCCATTGGATCCCTCCCCAAATCCCCACCCTGGCCCCACCTCTTCCCCAAGCACGCCACATTCCTCCTCCTCACCCCTCCCTCCCAGGCTTGCGCTAATCAGCAGTATGGCGGCGCAAGCGCTGGAGGGAGGGGGGAGAAGCAGGACGCGGCAGCCAGGGAGGGAGATGGAGGCGGAGCGAAGGCGAGCTAGTGTGGGGGGGCGGGGCGGGGAGCTGCCGGTGGGTGCTCAGCCCCCGCCAATTTTTCCTGTGCTCCAGCGGCTCTTGGTTGTTTGTTTGGGTTTTTTTTGCTTTTTGCTTTTGTTTTTTCCTCCACCGCCGGCTCTTGGGGTTTTGTTTTTTTTTTTCTCCGCTGGCACCCCCCCCCCCCCCCCGCTCCTTTTTTTTTCATCTCTCATCTGGTCACCCTAAGAGGAGGGGAGGGGCCAGGGGGCTAGCCTCCCGGGTCAGGAGCTCAGGGGCCGGGCTGGAGTGGTCCGCGGGCCGTAGTTTGCCCACCTCTGCCCTAAATGATCCTTTACCTGATCATCTCTGGCCTTGAGTCAGTAAATGGGTCTGGACCAAAACACTGGATCCAAACAACCCAAGTCTGGGGAAGTTCAAATCAGCAACTATCCTTTGTGGCTCAGACCCACCTCTACTTGCAACACACTTTATTTTTTTTTTTTTTTTTTACAGCAGCCACAGGAATGACCCTATAAAACAGTTACAGGGGCGTACGTGTTGATAAGTAGAAGTGATAGAAAAACAACAACTTTCTAAAGCAGCGGTTCTCAAACTTTAGCAACCTGAGGACGCCCATTTTTATTTAAAAAATTTTGCGCCCCCCCCCAACCGCCTGCTCAGGCCTCGCCCCCACTCCACCCCTTTCCCCCATGGCTCCACCCCTGCCCCACCTCTTCCCACCCCCGTTCCACCCCTGCCCCTCCTCTTCCCCACCTCTTTCCATCCCCTGCCCTGAGCGCACCTTGTCCCTGGCTCCTTCCCCACCCTCCCTCCCAGTGCCTCCTGCACGCCGCTGAACAGCTGTTCCCAGCATGCAGAAGGCACTGGGAGGGAGGGGAAGGAGTTGATCAGCAGGGCTGGCGGACCCCCTGGAGTACCTTCGTGGACCCCCAGGGGTCCACAGACCCCAGTTTGAGAAACACTGTTCTAAAGTTAGTCTGTTCATCTTTTTAAAGGGCAAGTGCTATACTTCGGAGTGTGATTCCTCTTTCTGTTTTCCATTGCACGTCACTAAGGACCCAATCCTGCAAACATGAGTAAACCCATTACATTCGGTGGAACTATTGTATAAGAGTTGCAGGATCACACCCTAAGAACTTTTCTGGTTCTCCTACTGTGACATAAGCTTCCGTTGATGTTTGCCTAGGTAAAAATGGCTGCAACTGATTACCCCAAGGAGCTCTTGACCTACAAACTAGCCTCATATGGTTACCTCATATTACCTACATTCTGCACTGGTTGAGGAGAAGGGAAAACTTGTTTGTTTGTTTTTAATGATCCTTCAATCAGATATGCTAGTGAGGACCATGTGCCCATATGGATCCCCTTGGACTACAAAAAGGCATAAGGTGCCACACTAGCAGATCCAATTGCAGGGCCAAGGCACCTGTGCCAAGCCAAGAAAATTGTGCTGCTACATTGATTATACTATTTTGCATCCCCGTCAAGAGCATCTTGGAAATTAAAATTGGGCCATTTATCTTAAATTACCCAATTCTGGGGAGCTACAAGATACACCATTCAACATTGAATGGAAGGGGTTAGTAGAAATGTGCATGGTAGATGGTAAGATGTTTGGATAAAACACAGTGCGAGGTGCAAGATATGACTGAGCAGATGGAAAACATTAGTTTTTGACTTACAGTATATAGAACTAAGTAACCTGGAACAATGCATAGCAGTGGAGTGTCTTACTATATGCCAGTAATGCCGTAGCCATGTCAACAATGCACTCAATGCACCTGTCCATTTCTTTATTTTTCTCTCTAAATTCTAGCAAAAAGTTACTGCAGCTGGGGCATTTCTAGGAGATCACTACACGTCTGGGATGGTTACACTTATCTGGCTTTCAGCTTCATGCCTTACGCCACACCACCCAGAGATGTGCTGTAAGAGCCCAGAACACGCCCCCCCCGTCCCCAGCACATCTTATGCTTCCTACTCTGCCTCAATAATATTTACAAGTTGGCTTTTACATACTCACGGATCCATTCAAATCTTTGCCTTAAAACAAAACAGTATAAATAGAAAACCACTGAAGAGCTACAGCTGCAACTGAGGCTACTGGAGTGTAGCTACCATTGTCAGGCCATCCGCTTGTGCTGCCAGCAAGTGTCAGCGATCGATGGTGCTGAGGCGCACAAAAGGAAACAGCTATTCCAGAAACACCTGCTGCACTCGCAACTCCCCTTCCCCCCTCCACCTCGTCTCACTATAAACGGTTGCAAATATGGGAAAAGACCAGGGATGCATCATTGAAACCCTTCCATTGTAACTGTAGCTGGGTATAATGGTAAGAGCTTATGTTTGTGCAATACTGCGTCCGTACAGGGTGTTCCATCTGGAACCTAATCAAAGGAGCTCACACTGACCTTCCACATGGTAACACTTAGGTACAGTAGCATTGACGTTTTTTCTGAGAACCCCACTCCAACTTGTGCAATAAATTAAAATAGCAGCATTACTGTTTTTGCCAATTTTGCTCCAAATTCAGCATTTTGCAAAAAAACTCATCTCCAGTAATTGGATAGAGACACTTTCAGGAGCAGCAGTGGTCTTGTGTAAAACCAGTGCCGTCTGTTCTAATAGAGAGCGTTCCATTTAAATCAAAAACAAAACTTGATAATCTTCTGGGCGTGGCTCTCTAGGCCATGGAGAGGGGACCAGCTGTGCCTAGTGGTGCTGTAGTCAGCTCAACTGCCAGGGCATCATAGGAGCTGGAATGATAAATATAGCAGAAAAGAACAGAAGGGGGTCTTGCAGGTTGATAATAAACATTGGGGATTTAGTCCCACTTCAGATTTTCCTAGTCCATTAGAGATCAAGGGCCAAATTCTGCTACTTGTAAATACGGAATAATTCTACTAAGTGAATTTACTCTGGGTTGACACCAGTGAAACTGACAGTAGAATTTGGCCCCAGGTCTTTATTATTATTTATTTTTCAAAGTTCCCCAAAAGTGCGCTACGTGCTTCACAGAACAAATAGTAGATATGACCCATGCCTGGGAGAGATCACAGTCTAAGTATAGACACAACATGGCACATGATAAAGACAAACAGAGGGGAGGAAGGAAGGACAAGGTAACAAACAAGATTGTGTGGTTGCTTAAGGTTAAGGTACACATCCTTAGGGTTTGTTTTTAAACTGAAGCAGCAGATTGGCAGCATGGTGGGGAGCTACTGAAACTAATCACTAGGGCTATGTGCATGGCTCAGGTTGCAGCGGCAAAACCAAAGTGGCTGTTTATAAAGCCAAGGCAGCCTGTAGTTCTTGTAAGCAGAGAAGGGGAGCAGATGATGCCCAGAAAGACAGTGAGTTCTGAACGGGGTGTTGGAGATTAAAAGTGTGCCCTCTGCTCTTGCTGGTGTGGATCTGCCAGGGGAGTAAGGAGCCCTGCTGCTGCTGCCCCCTCACATGGTGAGGGAGATGGGAAGAAGCTCCTGGGGTCTCAGTGCCCTGAAGCAGCTCGCTAGTGGAGGGTGGTAGGAGCAAGGGGGCTGACAGGCCCCTGGCTCTCTCTGTACCCTCTCTGGCAACTGGCAGGCTTCTCGGTCCCATTTTATAGCATATGAAAATACTGCTGGGCCCTGACATGCTTATGAAATACTTGAAAAGGTCCATTCTTGCCAGGAAGATTTTGCAAAGGAAGAACTCAAGGTTTTGGCCTCCATTTACAACTTAGCCTGGCCCCAATTCAGCTAGCAACCTTTTAAGCAAGTGTGGTCCCAATGGAGTCAATGGGAATACTCACACACTGTATGTCTACACTACGAGAGTAGTTCGATTTCACTTAAATCAAATATGTGGAATCGATATTGCAAAGTCGAACGTGTGTGTCCACACTAAGGACAGTAATTCGACTTTGTGAGTCCACACTAACGGGGAAAGTGTCGACATTGGAAGCGGTGCACTGTGGGCAGCTATCCCACAGTTCCCGCAGTCCCCGCTGCCCATTGGAATTCTGGGTCGAGCCGCCAATGCCTTCTGGGTAAAAAAATGTGTCGAGGGTGCTTTTGGGTAACTGTCATCATCCGTCCATCACTACCGCCCTCCCTCCCTCCCTGAAAGCGCCGGCGGGAAATCAGTTCGCGCACTTTTCTGGTCAGTGACAGCGCGGACGCTACAGCACTGCGAGCATGGAGCCCGCTGCGACCATCGCTGCAGTTGTGTCCGTTGTCAACGCCTTGCAGCTTATCATCCACCTTTCCCAGAGGCAGATGCAGATAAATCAGGCGAGGAGGCTACGGCACCGCGGTGAGGGCCTGAAGTCTGAGAGTAGCACAGGCCTGTCAGAAAGCATGGGACCCAGCACCGAGGACATCACAGTGACAATGGGTCATGTGGATGTTGTGGAACGGCGATTCTGGGCCCGGGAAACAAGCACGGACTGGTGGGACCGCATAGTGCTGCAGGTCTGGGATGAATCACAGTGGCTGCAAAACTTTCGCATGCGGAAGGGGACTTTCCTGGAACTTTGTGAGTTGCTGTCCCCTGCCCTGAAGCGCAATGACACCCGGATGCGAGCAGCCCTGACTGTCCAGAAGCGAGTAGCCATAGCCCTCTGGAAGCTTGCAACGCCAGACAGCTACCGGTCAGTCGCGAACCACTTTGGTGTGGGCAAATCTACCATGGGGGTTGTTGTGATGCAAGTAGCCAACGCAATCGTTGAGGTACTGCTCTCAAAGGTAGTGACCCTGGGAAACGCGCAGGCCATCATAGATGGCTTCGCCGCGATGGGATTCCCAAACTGCGGTGGGGCTATAGATGGAACTCACATCCCTATCCTGGGACCGGACCACCAGGCCAGCCAGTACATTAACAGAAAGGGCTACTTTTCAATGGTGCTGCAAGCACTGGTGGACCATCGGGGACGTTTTACAAACATCAACGTCGGATGGCCGGGCAAGGTTCATGACGCTCGCGTTTTCAGGAACTCTGGTCTGTTTAGACGGCTGCAGGAAGGTATTTACTTCCCGGACCACAAAATAACTCTTGGGGATGTGGAGATGCCTACAGTGATCTTCGGGGACCCAGCCTACCCGCTAATGCCCTGGCTCATGAAGCCCTATACTGGCGCCCTGGACACTGAAAAAGAACTCTTCAACTACCGGCTGAACAAGTGTAAAATGGTGGTGGAGTGTGCTTTTGGACGTCTCAAGGGGAGATGGAGAAGCTTACTGACTCGCTGTGATCTCAGCGAAACCAGTATCCCCATTGTTATAGCAGCTTGCTGTGTGCTCCACAATCTCTGTGAGAGCAAAGGGGAGACCTTTATGGCGGGGTGGGAGGTTGAGGCAAATAGCCTGGCTTCTGATTACACCCAGCCAGACAGCTGGGCGATTAGAAGAGCCCAGCGGGACGCGCTGTGCATCCGGGAGGCTCTGAAAGCTAGGTTCCTGAGTGAGCAGGGTAACCTGTGACTTTTAAGTTTGTGTACAGAGAAGCTGAACCTGCCCCCGTTTCTTTACCCAGTCAATGTTGACTATCCTCTCCAGTTACATACCTCCTTCACCCCCTTCCAACACACCTTTAAAAATAAAATGACTTCTATTTTGTTAATGGACACCGTTTTCTTTATTACTGTTTTCGCCGGAATGTTTTAAACCTGGGACGCAGACTGTGGTGGGGAGCGGGTGTAGTGTACTGATGCAAATGACGCTTCTAAACTGCAGGAATGACAGGCTCCGCAGTGGTGGACTGGTTGTTTCAACAGAGCCTGCCAGCCCTCCTGATGGGGACTGCGTGTATGTGGTGGCTATGTGACTTTGTGGCAGGGGGAGGAGGGTTACAGATCCCCTGCAGCGTGGCTCTGTGATCGAGGATAAGGGCCGCTGCATAAGATCTGTAACTGCCCTCCCCCGCCACAAAGTCACAGAGCAACCCGCCCCACCCCCCCAGAACATGAAAACCACCTCCCAGACTGACCAGGGTAACTAGTGACTGCACTGTGTGTGTGCCCTGCTGCTGTCCTGTCCAATTAGCAACCCCCTTACCCCCCTTCAGACAGACTCTCCTCTAAAGAACATGATGGAAACAGTAATGAACAGAAACGTATTTTTTATTAACAACCACACATGAAACTGGGGGGTGAAACTTGGACGGGGGCTTGGGTGAGGTGGGAAGGAAAGGACTTTTCAAATTTTGGGGAATGAGAGCCTTCTGGTGCTTGAGCAGTCTGCAGGGGTGGAGTGAGAGTTTTCACGGACTCTGCCGCCTCTCCTTCTTTGGACTTTGGGTGAGGGGGGTATGGGACTTGGTGGCGGGGGAGGGCGGTTACTGATAGACTGCAGCGGGGCTCTGTCCTCCTGCCTCCGTTCCTGCAGAACATCAACAAGGCACCGGAGCGTGTCCGTTTGCTCCCTCATAAGTCCAAGCAGCGTTTGAGTCGCCTGCTGGTCTTCCTGCCGCCACCTCTCCTCACGTTCCATGTTTGTCCGGTGCATTTGGGACAAGTTCTCCCTCCACTGGGTCTGCTGTGCTGCCTGGGCTCGGGAGCAGCCCATAAGTTCAGAGAACATGTCCTCCCGCGTCCTCTTCTTCCTCCGCCTAATCTGCGCTAGCCTCTGGGTGTGTGATGCCAGGCTGGGTTGGGAGACAGTCGCAGATGTGGCTGTGGGAATGGGAAAAAGGGAGTGAATTCCTCAGAAAGATAAATGTAGTTGTGAACAAAGAACATAGTCTTTCTCTGTGAACAAGACCATGCACTGTACCTATCACATGCGCACTCAGGACAAGGTCGAATTTTCGGCCCTCGCATTCAGTGCCTGGGGTCTTGCACTGCCGATTTGAGAAGCGGGGCAGGACACCGGAATTTGTGTAGCAGGCAGACATGGTAAGCCGTAGACTTGTGGCTGCTTAAAACTTTGATAGTAGCACTGGCCTCCTTTCACATTGAAAGCAATGCTAGTCCCTGCTGCCAGCAATCCGGCAAGCATCAACTCTGCCCCTGTCCCACCCCCTCGCGGCTGTCCCAGGGAAAGATCCCTGTATGCCGCCCCTCTCCCGCCTCCACCACGTGGCTGTAAACTGGCGGTTACAGTTCTGCAAAGGAACGGGCAAGCAGTCCCAATACTAACATTCCCCTGCCTAATTCAAAGCAGGTCACCATGAGCGACATCATCCTGATGAGGATCTCAGACAGAGATAGAGAAAGAATGCTTCGGGAAAGCCTGCAGAGACCAGGGCCGTATGCCGCCATGCTCTGCAGGGCAATGATCCCGGAGTACCTGATGGTCTCCTGGCGCGGAAACGTTTCATACCACGGAGGACCCAATAAGGCCGCTCTCCCCAGGAACCTGATGCAAAGGCTTTCCAATTACCTCCAGGAGAGCTTCGTCGAGATGTCCCAGGAGGATTTCTGCTCTATCCCCGGACATGTAGACCGCATTTTACTGTAGCTGCAGTGGCAGGGACTAAACAGTAGAGCAGCTTGGGCAGAACAATCATGCAAAACCGGACATTGTTAGATTTGTTTTTAATAGTTGCACTGCCAGGGACTGAAACGTTAAGCGCCTAGGGCAAACTAATCATGAGAAACCCATTGTTGGTATTGTTAAAATTCCTGTTCTGTTAAAAATAAATGTTTAGAGGTTTAAAACACTTACTGGCTGATCCTTCCCCTGATTCTGTGTCCTGGTTAACGGCTGGGGACGGGTGGTAGGGGATCTCTGTGAGGGTGATGAAGAGATCCTGGCTGTCGGCGAAATCAGCGTTGCAAGCGCTGTCGACTGCCTCGTCCTCCTCATCTCCTTCCTCATCTTCCCTGTCCGCTAACATGTCCAAGGAACCAGCCGTGGACAATATCCCATCCTCAGAGTCGACGGTCACTGGTGGGGTAGTGGTGGCGGCCGCACCTAGGATGGAATGCAGTGCCTCGTAGAAACGGGATGACTGGGGCTGGGCTCCGGAGCGTCCGTTTGCCTCTTTGGTCTTCTGGTAGCCTTGTCTCAGCTCCTTGATTTTCACGCGGCACTGCGTTGCATCCCGGCTGTATCCTCTCTCTGCCATGGCTTTAGAGATCTTCTCATAGATCTTTGCATTCCGTCTTTTGGAGCGCAGCTCGGAAAGCACGGACTCATCTCCCCACACAGCGATGAGATCCAAGACTTCCCGATCAGTCCATGCTGGGGCCCTCTTTCTAGTCTGCGATTGCACGGCCATCTCTGCTGGAGAGCTCTGCATCGTTGCCAGTGCTGCTGAGCTCGCCACGATGTCCAAACAGGAAATGAGATTCAAACTGCCCAGACAGGAAAAGGAATTCAAATTTTCCCGGGGCTTTTCCTGTGTGGCTGGTCAGAGCATCCGAGCTCGGACTGCTGTCCAGAGCGTCAACAGAGTGGTGCACTGTGGGATAGCTCCCGGAGCTATTAGCGTCGATTTCCATCCACACCTAGCCTAATTCGATATGGCCATGTCGAATTTAGCACTACTCCCCTCGTTGGGGAGGAGTACAGAAGTCGAATTTAAGAGACCTCTATATCGAACTAAATAGCTTCTTGGTGTGGACGGGTGCAGGGTTTATTCAATGTAACGGCGCCAAATTCGACATAAACGCCTAGTGTAGACCAGGCCTCAGTTAGCCACATGCTTAAGTACCTGGGGCCTAATCAACAACTGCAGGACCTTTGGGATGGAGACCATCATTTACTGTTTGTTTGCACAGCTCAGTGAGGTCCTGACCCGGCTGAAGCCTCTAGTTGCAACAGAAATACAAAAGGATAAATATAACAAAACCATGGCAACAGAACTAGGGCTTTTTTTTTTTTTTTTTAAGATGGAGATGCTGCCAAGTCCTGCAGAGGCCAATTTCATTTGTTCTAAAAGTGTTTCAAAGTACGAGCAACATTCCCACAGGCTGTCATTTCTGTTTGTCACTGGCTTTTATTTAAGGGATTGACAGCAACTTATTATCAGACAGCATATTTGCTAATAGCTCATCTCTGAAGCTGACAAAAATCACCAGAGCAAGCACTAATCTGCACTAGTGCAAAGGGACAGCATATGGCGGGCTTCAAACCTACCCTGACACCACCTCTTCCCTAAAAATATAACATTTTGTTCCCAAACCTCCCCTTTTTAACTAAAATAAAGGGCTGCCCTGGTTTTAAAATCCCAGTGCCAGACAAGGCAATTCAAGTGCCTCAAGCTTAGTGCTAGAGAGGGGCTCAAAACAAAACCTCACATCTGAACCACCCAAATTTGGGAAAGATCAAGGCTTTGTTCCTGATGGCAGTAGCGCAATGGGAGAAAGGTTACTCTTTATTATGAGGTTGTGCAGAGCCCTTTGGGCACTTCCAGTATCTACTCTTTCTAGCAAAGATAAAAAACCACTATAAATATCCATAACATATACTGAAATCCATGCTATTAAAAACAGTCTTGTAGCTAGGCAGAAGGCTACTGCTTGTCAGACACGGTTTCCCATCAGAGATCTCACCTCCTCATTTTTTTTCCCCCCAACAGAGTCTTGAAAATATTTTCGTTATTGCTTAGTGCCTAGTCAATTAAGTCTTTTTTAGTATTGTGCTTTGGGTGCTAACCATGAGAGTCCTGCTAATCACACATGGTGCATGTGGGAACAACCCACCACGCACCAAAGTCAAGTCCTCCTCCCATTGCTGCTTCAAAGAAATGCTTCTGTGCTCTGCTGTTTGTGAGAGAGACTAACCCTGGAATGTGGCAAGGAAGGAGTTAAAATCAAGAGCTAGTGTAAGCCAGTTAATGTTGCCTCGGTCTGAGTTATAAAGCACACTGGTTTTTAGATTGACACCACCACAGAGATGTTACCCACGCGTCAGAAATGAACACCATGATGTGCGCCCTATTTAGCTCTCTCAACAAATTACGAGTCTGACTTCTTTCACTTTAACCTCGCGGTTCTTTTTTGTTTGGTGGGGTGGGATGGGGAAGGGATTGTCAGCCTCTTAAGCATATGAAAACAAATTTCACTTTAGGTTACATCAGTATTGTATTGACATGGAACAGCTCAGAAAGCTTTCTAGCTGATAAATAAAAATATGATTAGCCTGGTTGGTTATTCTATATTCATCACGCTTGGTACCTGGCATTCGTTCTGGCTGTCAGACAGGTAATATCGGATACATCTGTCCTATTTATCTTTCAGCCAAAATGGGTTCAAGCACCCCTATCCTCACTATTATCCCTTCCCTCCCTCTCCAAAGGGCCTGAATGAAAAATATATCCATATCGGAACATTAGGGTCAAACCAAAGTTTGCATTTTTAAGACCCGCATAATACTGGACTAGTCCTATGGAATCTTATGAAAGCATAGCACAAACTTTTTACCAGTGCTAGCCTCAGCAATTTATTGCTGTCTACTAAAGCTGGGCCCCATTTTTCAAATATTCAAAATTTACACCATTTTTTCATTTTTGACTAGCTATACTGTAGCTCCAAATCTAGACATGAGGGGCCAAATTCTGACCCATTGTGGATGCATCTCCGTTGACCCCTACGATTCATTTTTTCTAAAAATAAAACCCAAAATGCCATCTCCTGTGTGATGCTAGATTCAATAACCTGCTATTGGAAGTAGTGAGACGGGGAGGTGAGGGGGAAGGTACATGAATTAAGTGAACTTGAAAGATTCCAGAATTCCTCAACCCTAAAGAGTGACCCTCCCCAGAAGAGCAAAGAAAACAGCAGTGCATGCTTGCCCAACATTGCACCACCAACCTACTTCAGAAGCAACTGAAAGGACCACTTCCAGGAATGAGAGCAGTTCAGCCTGCAGACCTATTCGGTCCTTGACCTGAGACTGCCAACAAGGGTCTGATGGTGGTTTGTGCCAAGTGGACACCCGCACATTATGAATGGAATTCAAACCACCAATTTATTTTATGCAAACCATTCAATTGCCATCAGATGTTTGTAATGACTTTCGCTTACTACCAACCTGGCCTGCATTTGAACTAGAAACCTAGAAATGAAAGAATTTATATAACCTATTACAAATCCCGATAGCCATCCAACCCCTCAGGAAACACTTCTTAAAAACGTGCTACATGAGTTTGAAACTAGCTCCTTTTGTTTGCCATTATAATGTGGTGTTCATGGAAATTTCACATACAGCTAGCAGAGCCATCAGAGAGAAAAAGGCAGCTGTCAGATTGGCTGTTTCTTGGTTAGCTGACAAAGGAACAATATGTGTACTCATGTATAATACCTCTAAATCTATCAGTACAGATAAATGTCCTTTTTTGTCAGATCAGAAAACAAATAGTTGTAGACCATAAACCAAAATTACTTACACAGTTCAGCCATTCTTGGCTTTGTGAAGAAGGCTTTACCTCTCTCTGATCTTTTTTCTTTCACTACCACAGATCACACAACTTTCCCTTCACAGTTAATCAGCATAACATGGTAATTTATTTCCCACTTCACTCATATTCCCATGTGGCTGAGCTGCATCCCAGTTAGAATCTGTCACCTTTATTAACCCTGCTGCATTTCCATAGAGTTGGGTTCCTCTGCGGTCCAGTAAGCTAAGGTAGAAACCTATAGGGACTAAATGGTGATTGGGGCCATATGAGTGGTAGGCAGCAATTGTTCATACCTGGCAACCACTGTGTTAGGATCCATAAATTCATCAAATCATCAAAGTCACAGGGCCTGATTCTGATGTCTCTTACACACATATACATCACAATTAACTCCAATTAAGTCAATGGAGTTGAAGCAGTATAAAATAATGGGCAATCAGAATCTGTTCCACCAGATGCAAATATGGTGGGTTTTTACTGTAGAAAATTATTTAAGGCAGGGCTGGTAGTACTACCTAATATTAAGGTTGCCTGACTTCCCATTATAAGACCCTGTTTTCTGTTGCTTTTAACTTTGCCAGACTTTAACCATTTGAGCCTAAATGTTCCAAATACATTGTTTTGCTCATGTTAAAAAATTCTGGCAACGTTTTCTTTGAAAAAATCTAACCCCCCCCATGATTTGGAACAAGGCCTTGAAATTTGGCTGGGGCGTGGCTTTTGCCTCACAGAAACTTTTTTAGCTTTGCCATTTCCATGAAAGTCTGCCCAAATTTGGCCAATTTATAAGCCTTTGAAAAATCACAGTTCAAGCATGCCCAGTAGGGACTTGTTGAAACATTGCTGCTAAAATCCCCCAAGATTCCATGCATATTGAGCATGTTCAATCCTAGGGATGAGCAGGATTTACCCTGCCATTGCAACTCTGGGCTACCATAAGCCAGGCCAGGGCCAAGCATTTGAACTGCGAGTAGGGAGTCTGTCTCTCCTGTGCTCTCAATGCCCCTTCTGCTGGTCCAACAGCACAGAAGAGGAAGCTGCCTGATTTCAATGCGGAGGGGACAAGAGCAGCACCAGGGGGTGCAGAGGGAGTAGATTGGGACAAGAAGTCCAGGAGAACTGGAAGTGGGACGGGCTGGATTAAAAAAGTGGGAGTCAGGGACAGAAACCAGGACTAGCTGGGCAAGGAGACTGGGACTGTGAGCTATGGGGAGACCAGGATGAGCTGGGCAAAGACACTGGAACTGGGACCCAGGAAGCCAGTGGGCGAGGGCAGACTAAGATCAGATGAGCAGCAGGTGAGAGGAAGTAAAGAAAGACTGGGACAGGAGAAGCCTGGGATGATGAGAAGGGGGAGGGAAACTGGGATGGGGACTAGGACTTGCATGGCAAGGAAATTGGGGCTGGGATAAGAAGCCTGAGGAGTGGAGACTGGGATTGTCTAGGTGAGGAGAATGGGACTGGGATAAGAAGCCTGATTCATCACCAGAGCACATCTGTTCTTTGCACTGACCGAAGCCGGGCTCCTGTGGGGTGAGTGGGGAGGACTTGATCATGTATTATTAATGACTGTATGATAATGTACAAGAACAAGGGGGTTGAATGAAGGCTGCCCAGGAAACCTTAATGCTGGCATTTCCTAACTTCTGAGTGCTTGACTTTACAACCTTAACAAAGTTATTTTAACTTAGTTTTGTGTGTGTGATTTTTATTTTGGTATGAATTTGGCCCAATATTTCAGGTATGGCTGCACCTGAACTATAAAGTGGGGTACTGTCACTTGCCTGTTTTATGATTTGATGCTTCTGAATATCCACCCCCAAAACTGCAGTGGGCCGTTTTGTTTTTGCTACCATCACACATTGCAAACTCATATCGGTTTGTTGCTAATGTCCCGTCCAAAGTCTTTTTCAGCATTGCTGCTTTCCAGGTTTCTCCCACACTGAGTGTGCACTTTGGGTGACTTGTCATTCAATGGATTAGGCTTGCATGTTTCAACATTGAATCCCACGTTGTTATTTTCTGCCGATATTTTAACAGACTATGTCACTTTTTGTCATTCCTCTGTCATCACTAGTGTTCTTATCACATCCCAGCTTAGCCCTGGTCTACACTACGAGTTTCGGTCGAATTTAGTAGTGTTAGATCAATTTAACCTTGCACCCGTCCATACGACAAAGCCATTTTTGTCGACTTAAAGGGTTCTTAAAATCGATTTCAGTACTCCTCCCCGACGAGGAGATTAGTGCTGAAATCGACCTTGCTGGGTCAAATTTGGGGTAGTGTGGACGCAATTCAACAGTATTGGCCTCCGGGAGCTATCCCAGAGTGCTCCATTGTGACCACTCTGGACAGCACTCTCAACTCCTATGCACTGGCCAGGTTGACAGGAAAAGCCCCGCGAACTTTTGAATTTCATTTCCTGTTTGGCCAGCATGGCGAGCTGATCAGCACAGGTGACCATACAGTCCCAGAATCGCAAAAGAGCTCCAGCATGGACCGAACGGGAGGTACTGGATCTGATCGCTGTTTGGGGAGACGAATCCGTGCTATCAGAACTCCGTTCCAAAAGATGAAATGCCCAAATATTTGAAAAAATCTCCAAGGGCATGAAGGACAGAGGCTATAACAGGAACCCGCAGCAGTGCCGCGTGAAACTTAAGGAGCTCAGGCAAGCCTACCAAAGAACCAGAGAGGCAAACGGCCGCTCCAGGTCAGAGTCCCAGACATGCCGCTTCTATGATGAGCTGCATACCATTCTAGGGGATGCCCTTACAACTACCCTACCTCTGTGCTTGGACTCCGTCAATGGATTCTCACGCAACAGGGATGCAGATTTTGGGGACGAGGAAGATGAGGAGGAGGAGGATGTTGAAGATAGAGCACAGCATGCAAGCAGAGAAAATGTTTTCCCCGACAACCAGGAACTGTTTATCACCCTGGACCCAGTACCCTCCTAACCCAACCATGGTGGGCTCACGGACCTTGAAGGCGGAGAAGGGACCTCTGGTGAGTGTACCTTTGTAAATATTGTACATGGTTTAAAAGCAAGCGTGTTTAATGATTAATTTGCCCTGAAGACTTGGGATACATTTGCGGTCAGTACAGCTACTGGAAAAGTCTGTTAACATGTATGGGGATGGAGCATAAATCCTCCAGGGACATCTCAATGAAGTTCTCCTGGATGTACTCCCAAAGCCTTTGCAAAAGGTTTTTGGGGAGGGCAGCCTTATTCCGTCCTCCAGGGTAGGACACATTACCACACCAGGCCAGTAGCACGTAGTCTGGAATCATTGCATAACAAAGCATGGCAGTGTATGATCCCGGTGTTTGCTGGCATTCAAGCAACATCCGTTCTTTATCTCTCTGTGTTATCCTCAGGAGAGTGATAACATTCATGGTCACCTGGTTGAAATAGGGGAATTTTATTAAGGGGACATTCAGAGGTGGCCGTTCCTGCTGGGCTGTTTGCCTATGGCTGAACAGAAATCATCCCTGCTGTGCGCCACACGGTGGGGGGAGCGGTGAAGCAATCATCCCAGAGAATAAGGGGTGTGGGGGGGGGTTAGTTGGGTTTGTGCTGCACGTTAACCCGAAAACCGCAGCCCCTCCTTTTAAATGGCCAACCCATTTTAAATGGCCAACCCAATGGGTGCTTGGTATGGGAAATGAAGCGCTGCTGTTTGAAACCATGTAATGTTAACAGCTTGGTTCACCATGAAAGTCTACCCATTGTTCTCTAAAATGTGTCTTTTTAAATACTACTCTCCCTTTTTTCCTCCCGCAGCTGCAAATGTTTCAACGCTCCCTGTATCATCTGTGTCCCAGATGCTAGCGAAGATTAGAAGGTGAAAAAAATGCACTGGCGATGAAATGTTCTCTGAGCTCATGCAGTCCTCCCACACTGAAAGAGCCCAGCAGGACCAGAGGGTATTTATGTAAAATGGAACAGCTCCCACAGGAGAGACAGAGTGCCACACCCCAGAATAGCCTACAGCCTAGTGATTAGGGCGCTCACCTGGGAGGCAGAAGACCTGGGTTTAAATCCCTGCCCCACATCAGGCAGAGTGGAGATTTGAACAAAGGTCTCCCACATGCTGGGCGAGTGCTCTTACCATTGGCATATAACCATAACTCAATTGTTAACCATTAATAAGGTTCCCTTACATAGACAGGTCTCTTGAGTGAAGCCCAAACCAGAATCTCCTAGCTGGGCAAAACCATCACTTGTAATCACCTTTTAACACATCTCTTGCTGAATGTTTTACTTTGGGTTAGTTATTGAATGGTGTTAACTTTTGAATGGTCACAATTAGGTTTTAAAGTTACAGAAACACCCCATTAAAGAAATTATGGCAAGTTCACTTCACACCAGGGTTACTACTAGTGGAGTTTCATGTGCAGTAAGGCTTCAGGCCAAGACAAGCAGCAACACATTGATTTATACAATGACTGCAAGTTATACAACCAGAAAGGCTAGCAACATTCTTCCTTACATTAAAGAAAGCATAGAAGGATCCAGGGAAAGACTCTAAATCAATCAAATCCATATTTACCGGCTCCCACGTTTAGATGCTCCCTCCTCCTTACCTCACATGCCCACAAACATACACACACTCCAGACGTTCATTGCTCATTTGACAATAAGGGGCAGTTTTCAAAGCACTACCTGGGAGCGCCATGCACAAATACCATTCACTATTATGGCATCTGTGAATGTGCCAACTTGAAGGTGATAAAATGACACAGAGCACTGAAATTGTGGGCGCAGTTAAGGGGAAGGATTGACAAATATAACTCAAAACCCTTCTTCTCTTCACCACTTTTATTAATGACTTGGATAATGGAGTGGAGAGTGTGCTTATAAAATTTGTGACTGACACCAACCTTGCAGGACGGGATTAGAACTCAAAATGACGTTGACAAATTGGAGAATTGGTCTGAAATCAACAAGATGAAATTCAATAAAGACAAGTGAGAAGTACTGCACTTAGGAAGAAAAAAAATCAAATGCAGAGCTACAAAATGGGGAATATTGGGTAGGGTATAGTACTGGTGAAAAGAATCTGGGGGCTACAGTGGATCACAAATTGAATATGAGCCAACAATATGGGTCAGTTGAGAAGAGAAGACTGAGGTGGGGAACATGATAACCGACTTCAAATATGAAAAGATTTGTTATAAATAGGACAGCGATCAATTGTTCTCCATGTCCACTGAATATCTGAAAAGAAGGCTTCATCTGCAGCAAGGATAATTTAGGTTAGATATTAGGAAAGCTTTTTAATTATAAGGATAGGTAACCACTGGAATAGGCTTCCAAGGGACGTTGTGTAATCGCTACCGTTGGAAGTTTTTAAGAACAGGTTAGACAAATACCAATCAGGGATGGTCTAAGTCAGGGGTCGGCAACATTTGGCACGCGGTAAGCACCCTGGTGGGCCGGGCCGGGCCAGTTTTATTTACCTGCTGACGCGGCAGGTTCGGCCGATTGCGGCCCCCACTGGAAGCGGCACAGGCGAGCCAGTGGGGGCTGCAATCGTCCGAACCTGCCGCATCAGCAGGTAAATAAAACTGGCCCAGCCCGCCAGGGTGCTTACCCTGGCGAGCCGCGTGCCAAACATTGCCGACCCCTGGTCTAAGTATACATGGTTCTGCTTCACCGTGGACTAGATGAATGAGCACAGAAATGGAGGGCTGGAAGGGACCTCAGGCGATCATTGGGCCTGACCCAGTGAGGATCTCCTGTAAGATGCTGAGCACTCTCAAGTCCCAATCACTTCTCTGGGCCTCAAAGGCACTCATCACCCGCCAGGATCACGGCCATTCTTTCCAGTCTTCTTTCCTCCACACTTCCCCTCTTGGAGCACACTCTAGAATATAGCACTATGATCTCAGATCTCCTCTTAGTACTGTCATGTGCAAAGCAGAAAAAAAAAATCTTTCCAAGTTCTTGTAAGCCTGTAATCCAGCTCGTCAGCTTACAAAGTCCTTTGAAATGAGGCCAGCTGCTTACAGGGAATCTACTCGTGTATTTATTTATTTATTTATTCAATTCAGTTTAACACAATGGGGTGGGGGGGTGAGGTCCCCCCTCATCTGCAGCAAGAATATATAAAAATCTGATCCATGTGCAATATCCGAAACAGAAACGTTGCTATAAAAGTAATTTGATCAGAGTTTAAATGGATCAGATCTTCATTAAGGTTTTCCCTCAAGGGCTTTACAGGCTTAAAGCTTGAATCTAATCTTTAGTGTCAGCTGAAAAGGTGGGAGGCGAGACTAAGACTCTGGCACTGGGTTTTGTTGGTCTAGAGAAGCCAAGATTTAACACCGTAAATAGTTAAAGCCATAAATACTTGAGCACATGGTAGATTGGCCTTCAGATACATGCCTACAGCTCCCACTGATGTCACTGGTAGCTGGGTAAAAGTATCTTAGGGCTGAGTTTGGCCCTGAAAGCATACTTAGCGTTTCCCCCCACACACCATGTCCAGCCACCACTGCAGTTCACAGCCAAGATTAGCTCTTGAAATACCTTTGAGGGAAAATCTGCAACAAGCATCCAATTAACAAAGGGTTTGGCTCTTACACACATTAATCCTACTTTCCAAGCACCTCATCCTTGCTCCTGGCTCTGAGTCCAGCCCTGTTATCATAGAATATTGGGGTTGGAAGGGACCTCAGGAGGTAATCTAGTCCAACCCCCTACTCAAAGCAGGACCAATCCCCAGACAGATTTTTGCCCCAAATCCCTAAATGGCCCCTTCAGGGATTGAACTCACAAGGCTGGGTTTAGCAGGCCAATGCTCAAACCACTGAGCTATCCCATTTTCTTCCCCTGCCTTTCTCTCAACCAACGACAACCCTCATTGCTTGTCTACTCCATCCATTTATTTATAGACATCTCTGCAGGGCTCCTCACCACAGTATCTGCCCACTTCACAAACATTACAGCACTTAGCCTCACAACATCCCTGTGAATTAAGAAGATATTTATTATCCCCACTTCACAGATGTGAAACTGAGGCACAGAGAGATTAGGTGACTTGCCCGAGGTCACACAAGAAGTCTGTGGCAAAGCTGGGAACAGAACTCAGTCTCCTGATTCCCAAACTAGTGCCTTAACCCTCCGTCACCCTCCCTCCAAATTCTTTGATCTGACAGGCAGCACGCAGCCCAATGGACACTGACAGACTTACTGAGACCTGGGGCTGGATTTTGGATATCGCTAATTGTTGTGGGAGAGGCACTTGGGGGGGTATTCATCTAACTGATCTGAATCTTAAATATAGTTCAAATCTGCTAGCTAATTGAAATAACTAAATACATATACACCATGTAAGCAGCTGGCTGCATTTCAAAGACCTTGGCAAATTGCATTCGTGGATCACACGTTTACAACAGACAGTAAAACAAACCTGTCACATCGTACTCCAGTTATTACATCAATTAGAACATGTTGTTCATGATACAAAACTGAATGGGACCATACCCATTGCTTTGATCATGTTAAGCCTCAGATTTCCTTCAAACTAAGGAGGAGATAAAGTTTCCTTTTAATCATGAAAATGTCTCAGTTCTAAATCATGCCATATTAAATAAAACTATATTTATATCAGATGAGTGAGTGAAAAGGGTGATTCACAGATGAGCTGGTTATAAAGATTCATGAGCCAATGTTCAGTCTGTAATCAGGGTCCAAGGTTCTAATTTAATTCCAGGTTCAGGAAAACTCTTATCATAAGGCATTTACACCATGTGTATCATTAGTCTTAGTATCCTGGCATTCCTCAGATAAGATGGAAGTACCTGAAATATTTCTTCCAGGGTGTTAACGACACTTCATTTTACCTGGAACCTTCATTTTCATTCTATAAAATGGTATCTGTTAGGCACCACAGCCCAGGTCCTCAAAGGTATTTAGGCACCTAACTCCCATTGAAATCAATGGAAGTTAGTCATCCAACACCTTTAAGGATCTGGGCCCAAATCCTCAGGCCTTGGCTCAGTTACTAACCAGCCAAACTGCTATGGGGCTGTCAGGGGGCAAGTGCACCCATCCCCTCCTGGGGTGGGGTAATTACTTTCCCGCGGTCTCATCCTTATGACCAGCCTTTGTCTTGGGGTAATGAGGACTAATCGAAAAAGTCAATATGGCTGCTCTTCTCTAAAGGTTTTGTGGCCCAATGGCCAGGGTCAGTTACAGCGCCCTTTGCATTCCGGTCAATGTGGCCTAGTGGCCAGAGTCAATTACAGCGGCCCTTGCATCCAGGGCAGTGTGGCCTCGCAGCCAGAGTCAGTATCACAGCCTCCAGACACGGCAGTGCAGCCTGGCGGCCATTACCTGGGGGGTCGCCTCCAGGTGGGGGCGGCAGCCTGGGTAGGGGGGCCCGAGCCCACCTGACTCCACCAGGCCCCGACCCAGGGCTCTAACAGTGGCAGAGTGGTCCACCACTGAATCAGCAGGGAATCCCACCGAAACATGCTGACCTCACTCGGGTGGGAGATACCACTCACTCACTCACCCTCCCTGGCTCACTTCCTACTGGGTTTCCTGAAGCCGCAGTCCATGGGGTATCGGGCTCTCTGGGCTCCTCAGCATGGATGATTCCCTGGGACTCTGCTGGCCAGACCTCCAGTCTGACTCTCCGGATCTCCAGCTCCCACAGGGAAGGGCTGGGATGGCTCTTCAGCTGGAACCTCTGCCCAAGGTCCTTCCCCTCCGGGGGCCAAGCCTGAATGACCTGAGCTGCTCCCTTTTATACCTAATCTCCAGCTGGAGCATGCCCAGCAGGGCAGCGGGGGCATGGCCGCCTCGGCCCAGAGAGTGGCGTTAACCCTCACAGTACCAGTGTGGGGCAAGTGCGCCCCATCTCACAAACCCCCCTTTAAGAGGATGCCCGGTGGTGGGTCCTCTTTTCCTTCCTCACCTCCCACCCAGGAGAAAAATTCCACGTTTGTGTGTGCCCTACCTGGTTGATGGGCGACGCTGAAGTCATAGGGCTGGAGTGATAGGTACCATCTCATAATTCGAGCATTGGTATCTTTCATACTGTTGAGCCATCAGAGTGGGCGTGATCTGTGACCAACTGAAATGGGTTTCCCAGCAGGCAGTATCTTAGTGTATTGATTGCCCACTTTACCGCCAGGGCCTCCTTCTCTATAGTTGAATACCTCTGTTCTCAGGGAAAAAGCTACCAGCTCAAATAGAGGACGGGATGTTCTTCTCCCTCGATCTTCTGGGACAATACTGCTCCCAGCCCCACTTCAGATGCATCCGTCTGCAATATAAAGGGCTTAGCGAAGTCTGGGTGATATAGGACTGGTGCCCTAGTCAGTTTGTCCTTTAGGTCCTGGAAGGCCCTCTGACATTCTGCTGACCACTGGATCTTTCGGGGTTGGAATCTCTTAGTTAAATCTGACAAAGGTGCCACGAGCATTACAAAATCTGGTACAAAGCAGTGGTAGTACCCTGCCAGGCTTAAAAATTGGCATACCTGTTTCTTTGTCATGAGCATCAGGTAGTCCTGCAGACTGCAGTCCTGCAGAACTTGCACCTTGTCCACAAGTGAACATAGGGTCCCTCGCCCCACAGTATATCCCAGGTATGTTACTTCCTGTCGTCCGAGGTGGCATTTGGCCAGGTTGGCCATGAGCCTGGCTTCCCCCAGGGCTTGTAGTACATCCTTAAGGTGTCAGCAGTGTTCCTCCTACGTATGACTGTACACCACTATATCATCTATGTAGGCAACCGCGTACTGGTGGTGGGGTTGTAACAGTTGATCCATGAGTTGTTGGAATGTGGCAGCAGCCCCATGAAGATCATGGTCACGAAGTGGTACAGTCCGAATGGGGTAGGGAAGGTCGTCTTTTCACGGGAAGCTGGAGTCAAGGGGATTTGCCAATACCCCTTCATCAGGTCTAGGGTCGAGATGAAATTGACATTGCCCAGCTGTTCAAGTAACTTGTCTACTCGTGGCATGGGATAAGCATCGAATCGAGAGATTGCATTAAGTTTTTGAAAGTCTATGTAGAATTGTATGGTCCCATCTGGCTTTGGGACCAGCACAATTGGGCTTCTCCACTTGCTTCACGATTCTTCTACTACCCCCATGTCTAGCATAGCCTGGAGCGCCTTCTGGACCACATCCCACATCTTCTTTGGCAGGGGCAGGTGGTTGTCACGGACCTTCTGGCCTGGAAGAGTGGCCATGTGGTGACTTATCAGTCTAGTCCACCCCGGGCAGGTTGATAACACGGTGGGGAAGGCCTGAACTAGTTGTTGCAGCTCTTCCTGTTGTCTTGGATCCAGCTCTACCCAGATTGTGACAGGCATAGAGACAACAGGGTCACCTAGCGCCGGTTCCAGGGGATACGGGGTGATCAGCAGCCCTTGCTGAGTTTTCCACTTCTTCAGGAGGTTCACATGGTAAGTCCCGACTTCCTTCCTTCTTCCCGGTAGTCTTACCTCATAATTCACTGGCCCTATCCTGCAGACCACCTTGAAAGGGCCCTGCCATTTAGCTTGGACTGGACTGAAGGTATCAGGAGCAGGACACTATCCCCTGGTTCGAAAGTGCCCAGCCTCGCTCCTCGGATGTAGTGGCAGACTTGGGTCTGTTGAGCTTGCAGTAGATTCACTCAGGTGAACGCTCCCAACTTCTGGAGTCATTCGCGAAGTTTTAAGTATGTAGGGAACTGACCACATGACCCGGGATCCTTGATCTTCCCAGGTCTCCTTCTGGAGGTTGAGGAACCCTGGGGCTGCCTCCATAAAGCAGCTCGAAAAGTGAGAAGCCTGTGGAGACCTGGGGAACCTCCCGCATGGTGAACAATAAGGCCAGTAGTAGCTTGTCCCAGTGTCACGGGTCATCATCTACGAATTTCCTTAGCATGGATTTCAACATCCCATTAAACCTCTCCACCAAGCTATCTGTCTGTGGATGACATACAGAGATCGAGTGCTAAGCTATTCAACAACCGGCACAACTCCGCCATCAGTTTGGATGAGATGTTGGTTCCTTGATCAGCCAGAATCTCCCTGGGTATTCCCAACTGGGAGAGAATTTTTAGAGGTTCAGCTGCTATGGTAGGGGCCGTGGTATTCCGTAACGGGACAGCCTTGGGACACATAGTAACGTAATCCACCACCACTGGTATATATTGACACCCAGAATTGCTTTCTTTTAAGGGTCCTACCAGATCTAAGCCAATTCATTCAAACAGCACCCCAACCAGAGAGGGTTGAAGAGTGTAGTTTGTTACTTGTTAGAATCATGTGACAGTAATCTGCAGGCATCGTCAGACTAAACCGTTTTTATTTACTTTAAAGCTAATTAATTCAACAAGTCTGGCAATCAGATTAGTCCAGTTGTCTTTGACCATTAATTTATAAATACAAAGTTCTGACCAGGATTTTGAATGTCCCAAAATATAAACTGCTTCAAATAATTTGAGGTTCTAAACTGAGCCCTGTGCATGCTGGGAGAGAACTTTGGGCGTAAGGGCAAAGTTGTGTTGTCTCTTATATAAAAAGTGAAATTCATCCCAGCCTCACAGGGCTAGAAATTGGATTTATTTAAGTAGTGCATAGATCCACTGACCCTCTCCTGAGGTGAATTTCACCTAAAGCGCATACATAATCCATAAATCTCAGTTACATACCTCAGTATGGTGTCCCAAGGCTTTGATTTAAGTAGATCCTAGTCTCTTGGGATACAAAACTACACCTTTCTCCTTTTCTGTACCTCAGACGACAGGCTCAACACAGAAGTCTTTTGACCGAGTTCTCCTCTTCATTACATGCTGTCTTAAATGAGGCTGTGCTGGTGTAACACAGGAACACTTGACCCACAGTATCTGAAAGCTTTGGGAATAATCTACTGTACTATTGTCTCAGTCCAACTTGATTATATTTAGCAGCCATTATATAAACAAATTATCTGAATGCCCATCTCCCTTTTGTCCTATAAGCAAATCTCTAGATTCCAATTTGGCTCTCTCCACATTGTCATTTTTCACATGTGCTGTTACATTCCTGGAGAGAGACAGAGACAGAGATAGATGGATAGAAGTCATAGATTCAGAGATTCTAGGACTGGAAGGGACCTCGAGAGGTCATCGAGTCCAGTCCCCTGCCCTCATGGCAGGACCAAATACTGTCTAGACCATCCCTCAGATCAAAGGTCTCTTTCTCAAATGAAAGTTTACAGTACAAGAAGGAGCTGCTTCTGAGTTCCCTAATGGTCCTGTTCAGAGATGTTTTGAGATATTGCCATAGTGTTAAATAATTCCATATCACATGAAGTCCTAACATTCTGGCAGGAATATACCCTTCTCTCTCATAAAGACACAGGAGTGCTTCTATGTTACTCATATGGCAGTTATTGGCAATAACAAGATTCAGGTTCATTTGGCTATTAAGATACAATCTAAACCTTCATATAAACTCTCCTTTGTAGGGACCTGCTCATTGGTTGGCTATAAATGTCCCAATGACGGCTGACATCAGGCCCATTGCTGTAAGATGCTTAAACCCAGATCCTCAAAAGGTATTTAGGTGCCTAAATCAATGGGAATTAGGTGTCTATATACCTTTCTAGGATCTGGGCCTTAGTGCCTCCTGGGAGATGCAAAGCATCCTCAACTGAGAAACTATGGACACAATTCATTGCCTGCCAAATACAATTCATCCTTAACTAATATTTTCACACATTAAGAAAGCATCCTTATTAAATGCTGATGGAGTCCCAGTGAGTTCTTCAGACACTGTTGGGATCCAGAGTGTGCTGTGAAACAGATCAGACATATATTTCATGTTATTACAAGCAAAGGACAAAAGAAAAGCTGCCAGAAAAGCCTGCTGAGTATGTGATTTAGATGGGCGCTCCATGCAACATAATCACATCATTTCAGTGACGGTCAATCTAGTGAAAACAGGCTTATTTTGTGCATTTCCGTACTAACTCAGCTCTGAAATGGAACAATCACTTAAAGTAGTATGAGAGAAGGGTTGGATTTGCAATTGTCTGTATACTTTGCTATATCGTGACCAGCTGCTGACTGTATGTGGATTTTATAATGGGAGATGTAGGCCAGGAGGAACTGGTCACTCAATTCATTTTGGTCAATTCAATTTTCCATACCTCAGATTCCTGCCTGTAAGGACTGGCCTACACTACAAAATTAGGTCAACATAAGTTATCTTGCGTCAACCTATTTGTGCAAGTGTCTACATTCAAATTTGTCTCCAGCCAACGTAAGTGCCCCATTAAGGCGAGACAGTAAAACCACCTCCTCCAACAGCATGAAGCCATGGTTAACTTACTGAGGTCAAAGCAGTGTGAGGGTTCACACTGCATGACCTGCGTTGACCCTAACAGTCCTCCAGCAGCTGTCCCACAATGCCCCATTTCCTGTGACAGTGACAAAAATAGTCATAATTGTAACTCCACTGCCCAGGGGTTACGGAGACCAGAAGCCATCCTCACTTTAAAGCCCCCCACGTATTTTTGAAATGCCTTTTCTTGATTGTCCATCATAGTGAGCACACCTCTAGCAGCTCTCCATTATTTCATGCAACTGCCCAGCTGACCAAGCCAGCTACATGCTCCAGACACATTCCTGCCTGGAGTAGACAGAAGGTACTGGATCTCCTGGGCCTGTGGTGGGAAGAGATTGTTCAGTGTTCCCTGAATCTTTGGTGGTTATGGATTATTATTGATTTCCAATTAACTTGGATTTAAAGAGCTGGGGGAGTGTAGGGTTCTTATCCCAGAATCAGGCACAACAGAATCAAAGTTATTAAATTCAACATCTTCTTGTGAGCCCTGGTGTGCACAAAGGAGACCCTCTCACTGAGAGCCCAGCAGAGCTTTATCCACTTTTGTTAGCACAATTAGTAAAGACAGAAAAGCTCCACACAACATAATAAAATATCAAAAATATAGAGTTGAGGTGATATCTTGTACCATTCCTCACATATATGCTCAGACTCACACCCTTCCTTGGGCACCTGGCAGTAAGAGACAGACCTGTCCCTGGCATGCCACATGAGTCCGATTGATCTCCCTCTGATATGATGGTCTGGGCTTATTATAGGGCTTAGGGGCTGTCATGAATACTCATTCAAATGCCCAGCCTCCCTTATTCATATCTAACTTCCTCACCCTAGTAATGTCAAGGTACTTTTATCCTATATGTTAGTATATTAATGATTTCAACTAATCATCATATAAGTCAATTCATTGCCAAGGCAAGTTCACAGTGCCAACATTTTATCCTAAATTATCCAAGCCTAGTATCTGTTCAATGTTCTTGCGGTTACCTGATATAACCTTCCCCTTTAAACACACCTTTCCCAGTTCCCCAAAACTCAGGATGACTGTCGGGCCATTTATCTGTGCCAAAGTTCACAGGTCTCAAAGCTTAAGCTAATGTCTTACAGGATACAGGACTGTGGGCTCCTTTGCATTACTGCTGAGTAAAATAAAATGCTACAGCTAACTCTATAGGCTACAAGGCCCCCCTTTTGATGGGGTGATTGCTAATGAGCCCTGTGACGGGAATCCCTGGAATGCAGCCTGGGACTGTGAGACCACTGTGCCCCCTTAACTCTCTCCAGCCTGGGCTGTCTCTCACAATGCCTTGCTAGTGACAAGCAGCAAGCCCCTCCAGGCACGGTTATCACTCAGCACAACCGCATGGGGAGGCCCAGACCCAGCTAGATTGCATAAATGCTTCCAGAGCCACTCATGAACCACACAGAGTAAGGCACCAGCCAAATCTCCCCAGCTCCCAGCCTTGTACCTCAGGAATATACTGTCTTGCACTGCTCAAGACAAGCAGTGCAAATTTATTGGTTGGTTCACCACTTCATCAATGGAAAGTGGCTATACACCAGCCTTTGCAAACCTGAGCAGATTTACCACACACTTCATGCAAACTCACTGGTAAAGATAAACAGTAAAACAAATTTATTGATTACAAAAGATAGATTTTAAGTGATTATAAGTGATAGACAAAAAGTCAGAGTGGTTACCAAAACAAAATAAAATATAAGCACGCAGTCTAAACTCTCAACCCTAGATTAAGTAGTTTTTCTCACCCCACTGGATATTGCAGTCCTTAATATACAGGGTTTGTCCCTTAAACCTGGGCCAATCTCCCCTGTTGGAGTCTTGAGTCTTCTGAGTGTCTTTGTTGCTTGCAGCATAGGTGGGGGCAGACGAAAGGCCAAGCACGGGCCCCCGTGTTCTGTTTAATATCCTCAATCCATGTGCTTGGGGAACACAAGTCCAGGCATGTCTGGTGGACATTGCTGAGTCCCCAGGCAAGGTTGAGCAATTCCCTTCGTGTGGCCTTATGCAGGTGAGTCATTGAATTGTAGCTCCCTTGCTGGACAATGGCTGTTGATGGATTGTTTGACACCCCACCTGGGCATTGGTTACTTTCCTTGCTGTTGTCTCTGGGGAGCTAATATCTGGCTGATTCCCCAACTTATAGCATGATTTAGTGACAACCATACAACACAATCTCATAAATTCATATGCACTAAAGATATACATTTTTAGACAGAACAGTGACTTTCAGCCAATCATAACCTTTTCCCCGAATACCTCACATGGCATGCTTTATATGCAATATCACAATTATATACAGATGCGGAATATGGGGGTTACAAGATGCTCGCCCAAGGTATAGTATGTCACAAACCCCATCATGAATATTACAATGCAGATGGTTGACTTTCTGATGGGGGAGGGGAGATGTTCCAAAGCCAATCTCAGTTTCCTGATATGGTGGTTCAGGGACCTGATGGACTGATTCTGGTTGTGTAGTTGTAACTGGAGTGTAGGGATGTGGTGGTATCTGATATATATCTGCAGTAGGCATTATGGTTGCATATTGCCGATTCATTATCTGCCATCTCCCTAAGCCATTGATGTTGTGGGGTCATGACCTTTTCTACTTAATCTCTTAATTTTACACTGCATGCACTCCAATCCAATGAAAATAATTCCTTTTCCAACTACTTGGACAATAATCCATCCATTTAATCCAATATGTATTCATAACATCTCCATCCATCAAATGGGTTACAGATTGTGGCATAGAGAGTACGCTTATAAAGTTTGTGGATGATACCAAGCTGGGAGGGGTTGCAAGTGCTTTGGAGGATAGGATTAAAATTTAAAATGATCTGGACAAACTGAAGAAATGGTCTGAAGTAAATAGGATGAAATTCAATAAGTACAAATGCAAAGTACTCCACTCAGGAAGGAACAATCAGTTGCACACATACAAAATGGGAAATGACTGCCTCGGAAGGAGTACTGCGGAAAGGGATCTGGGGGTCATACTGGATCACAAGCTAAATATGAATTAACAGTGCAACACTGTTGCAAAAAAAGCCACAAGGGTGGTTTAGGTTGGACATTAGGAATCATAGAATATCAGGGTTGGAAGGGACCTCAGGAGGTCATCTAGTCCAACCCCCTGCTTAAAGCAGGACCAATCCCCAGACAGATTTTTGCCCAAGATCCCTAAATGGCCCCCTCAAGGATCGAACTCACAACCCTGGGTTTAGCAGGCCAATGCTCAAGCTACTGAGCTATTCCTCCCCCCCTCCCCTGTTCCTAACTCTCAGAGTGGTTAAGCAGTGAAATAAATTGCCTAGGGAGGTTGTGGAATCTTCATCATCGGGGATTTTTAAGAGCAGGTTGGACAAATACTTATCAGGGATGGTCTAGATAATACTTAGTCCTGCCATGAGTGCAGGGGCCTGGACTAGATGACTCTCGAGGTCCCTTCCAGTTCTATGATTGTTCTGCCTCATTGATATTACTGGTAATTTGTCTAAGGTGTGTGCTTTTCGATCCATTAATTGTTTCAATTGTAAATGTAGTGGGGTATATAAACAAGAAATGTTGGTGTGCTTTGGACAGTTAAGGCCTGATAGGTTGGATCAGATATAATAATGGTTGCATTTTCAAAAGCAGGGACAGGAGATATCACTATGTGTCCTAGTAAAGTATGTTGTTTTGGGGTAAAACACAAATTTGGGTCTGAGAACCTGGCACTCCAATTGACCATACAGGTACTTTTAATGATTGGTTACCATACAATATAAGCCATCTCCAGCCTTGGTTACCTTCTCCATCAGTGTCTTCCATTTAGTAAGCCTGACAAGGCATAAAGATGATGATTAGTTCTGTAGTTGACTCACGCCCTGCAGTCCACACAATGTGGTGTCCACCTCCAATATTATACAATTCCAAACGTACTTTTCAGAGCAACAAACCATCTGTGTGATTTGCCAGATTTGGGTTTCTGTGTGATAGGCCACCAAAGGAGGCACACTGATGTGTTCTTGTAAATGTTGTCTTCAAGGTGACCTGTGGAGTGGACAGCAGCTGTACACATCCTTATCTGGATCAAAGACGGGCAAGGAGACTGTGAATGAGACATAGAAGGACTTTGCTATCATACAGTTTTTAATTAAACAACAAGTGATGTCCCTAGCCTCTGTTTGCCAAAACTTGGGAATGGGCAACTGGGGATGGATCACTTGATGATTACGTGTTCTGTTCATTCCCTCTGGGGCACCTGGCATTGGCTACTGTCAGAAGACAGGATACTGGGCTAGATGGACCTTTGGCCTGACCCAGTATGGTCATTCTTATGTTCTAAGTGTCTTGACTGGGATGCAGCACCACATAAAGCCAAACAAATGGATCGTTCCTTCCCATGCTTCTGAAACATTTTGGACAATACCAATTTAACAATTGCTTATCTTTGATTAAGTCTGGAATCTTTCCTAATTCTAAAAATTGCAATACACTAGTAGTGGTATTTATGACATTCTCCATACACATATTTGGTACTTTTGCTGATCATTGTTTAGGTTGATGGTTGGTTAATCTTAAACTGAGTCTTATTAAACAAATGGGTTATGTCATGCATGCTATAGATTATAAACCTTTCTTCCTGTGACAAACCCTTTATCCCCTTAATATTAGATTAACCACGTCAATAGCATTCTCCTGCAGCACATAATTAATGTATCTACAAATGTGTCGACATGCTTGCAATAGCTGAATTCATCCATGTGCCAATGGGACACATTTAACACAACAGGGATATGCATAAATTGAACCTGATTAACCAACACTCCTAGTACAGAAGTTGTTGTAAGTCCACTGGTAGATCCTTGGGTCAGAGATGGACAAGTTACATCACTGTGTATGGGATTATCGTAGTCACAGTCACTGACTAAGATCAAATGTCACATTCAATATACAGCTTTTGATTCCATAATATAAATATGGACATAAATAAGGCTATTATACATGCCTCATATCATCCTTCACGCTCTACTTTGCGTAGTGTCAAACTCCCTCCTGTTATTGAGTTTTTGCAGTTGGCTTTATTTTGCCAAGTGCCATAAGATATCCTATGTATAAGGGTAATTGAGTTTGTAGACAAGGAGGCATAGGTTTTACATCCTCCTCCCCTTTGAGTCATTATGTAGCGGTAAGATTCTTTTCCAACCACTGGATGGTACCGAGATTACTCCTGCCAACTTACACTCAAAAGTAACATCTTCACCTCTACTTCCCTTAACTTGCTGGATAGGACTATGGATGAATTCTGGCTCAGAGCCCAAGTCTACAATGTCTAGAAAATCATTTATGTTGTCACAGGTTTTCCTGAGTTTGATTGTTCAGTGATTAGCTGGATATATTTCCACCAAACACAACAGGAAATTTGTGAGCTTGGTATCTACCTGACATGTTTAAGGGTATGTGGTATATTGTTAGTGCAGTCCCATTAGTCCATGCAGCAAATTTTCTGCACTGTTTTTCCTAGCTAAATTTCTATTTTTTTTCATCTTTATTAGTTCACAACACATATTGCAGAATGCATAGCGGTACTCAAAGCACACCATACTTGTAAACGTAGAGCACCACAGAACTCCTAGGTTCCTGAAAATACCTAGTCTTATTTATAAATGTACAGCAAGCACTACACAATTCCTAACCGCACCCAAAGCTTCAGGCCCAGAGAACAGTCCAGTACAGAACAGTACTGTGGTAGACCATTAAAATGCGCTTTCAAAGCCTCCCTCAACCTCATAGCTCCATGTTCAGTTCTTGTTATGGTCTTAGTGTCTGACTGTTGACAGTCAGCTGAGAACCACTCCATCTCCACCCTCTAAATCTGGTGGCAGCTTTTCTCCCTTTGCCTCACAGATATTATGCAGGACACAGCAGGCAGCTATAACCATTGGGATATTTTTTTCACTGAGATCCAATCTTGTGAGTAATGCCAGCGTCCCTTCAATCCACCAAAAGCACATTCAACTGTCATTCTGCACCTGCTGAGCCATTAGCTGAATCTTTGCTTGGTGCTGTGGAGGTGGCCGGTGTACGGCTTTATAAGCCAGGGGAACAAGGGGTAGGTAGGGTCCCCCAGAATCCCTACTGGCATTTCTATATCACCAATGTTAATCCAGGAAAGAACGTACCTACTTGTAGCTTTCAGAACAGTCCTGTGTTCTTAAAGATACGAGCACCATGCACCTTCTCTGACCAGCCCACACTGATATCAGTGAAACGTCTCCAGTCATCCACCACACTTGCATGACCATAGAAGAGTAGCCTTTTCCATTGATGTACTCTGTGGCAAAGTGGTCTGGTGCCAAAATAGGGATGTGTGCGCCATCTACCACCCCATCAGAGTTTGGGAACCCGATTGCTGCAAATCCATCCATTACATCCTGCACATTGCCAAGCATCACAGTCCTGTGTATAGCAGGAGACTTAATGGTCCTGCATACTTGGATGACAACAGCCCCCAATGCATATTTTCCAACTCAAAAATTATTTCCCACTGACCAGTAGCAATCTGCCATTGCAAACTTCCAGAGTGCAACCGCCACTCACTTCTCCACTATCGATGCAACTCTCATTCTGGTGTCCTTGTGCTATGATTTTGGCACACATATCCAGGAATGTGGCCTTTCGCCTCCAAGTTCTGCAGCTCACTGTGCAAACCTGCATAACAAAATAATCCCACCAGTCAGTGCTTGTTTCTTGGATCCAGAAGCAGCACTTCGTGGTCTACAGCTGCTCCATAAATGTGACAAACAACCTTGAATTATTTTTCAGTGTGTCCCTCAGCAAACTGTCCTCCAAGGAATTGTCATGTCACCCATTGTTGTGGTGCTCCTTAGGGGTCTGCAAATACAGGAGAATCACATGTCCTGTATTTGCAACATTCATGACAATAGCGAAGAGCTCTGTGGGCTCCATGCTTCTGTCAGAGATGGCAGACAGCAAAGAGTGCCGCACAGGTTTGTGGGATTTTTTTTAAAAGGCATGAACATTATGGGATATAGATGGCATTAGGGGATGGAGAAAGTTGCATGCTGGGAACTTAACCCCTAGCGCCCAGAGAATCCTGGGTGAGTCATTTCTATTCCACAACACATTATGAAAAGTTTCCAAAAGGCACTGGACCAGACGGCAGCGAGTTGCACACTGGGGTACCTACCTCTGGTACACCACACTTTGCATCGACACAAGCCCAGCTGGTGAATATGTGCAGTGCCAATTAAAGCAGCCAGTTATGTGTAAGGGGACTGTTGGCTCCTTAATTAAACTTAGTGGTTTTTTTGGCTGGCCCTCTCCCAATACCAAAAGAAAGGGGAAGGGCTGAGAGAAATCAAGATCCTGAGTCCTCAGGGCCAATGGAGAGAGGCCAGCACTCCAAGTCAGCCCAATTGACAGGACAGACAGGCCAATGATGGAGGAAGGAGCCCAGGGGCCCATCCTCCATGTGAGCTGGAGCTACCTGTGCCAGAGAAGGGCAGAGCTAAGGAGAGAGCAGCAGTAGCCAGAACCAGAGGAGCCAGAGCTGACCTGGAGGCAGAGGAGCCAGACCTGGAGCAGCACAAACTGGGAGTCAGGGCTGAACTGCTGAGGGCCAGAGCAGGGATAGCAGACGCCGGCTGTGCCACAAGTAACACTGCAGCCGGGTGCACTGAGTGGCTGTGAAGAGCAAGATGGGACTCGGGCCTGAGAGGGTCCAGCACAGGGAGATGTTGCCAGATAAGAGGACCTTGAAGGCTGGACTCTGGGAGAGGGGGAACATGAACCTGACAGGAAAGCTAATACTGGGGAGAAGGGTGCCTGCGGGTGTGAGGCCACCACCAGAGCAGGTGGCCTACCCACGGTATCACCACCGTGGAGCCAGATCCTGGGAGGGAGGCCTGGGATGGGTAAGGAATAGCCGGTGAATTTTCTTGAGTTCCAGAGACTGCTGTTTATGGTGTTCCTTGTGTCCACAGGGTGGGACCCCTTGATCCTTTAACTTTTTCCATTTTTTCCCTTATTTTTCTTACAATCGTTGTTTAATAAATTGTATTTGGTTTGAACTTAATGTAGTGATCAGTGGATCAGGGAAGTGGACGATGTGGCGAGAGTACCACAGAGTGGGGACACTCTAGCCCCTGTCCGAAGTGATCACAACAAGACTGGGGGTTTAGCCTCCCAGGAATCCTGGGACCTGCCTTGTTGGAGTTATGAGGGCTCAGCCGCATGGGAGAGTGGAAAAGGTCAGGCGGGCCTCCAGGTAAAGGAAATTGGAGCGAGGACTCAGAGCCTTTCGCTATCGGATTCCACTGGGGTAGTGCAGAAGCCAGGAAAATTCCCCCACAATAGCGGGACCCATTCCCCCACTTGCATATGCATGTGTCCAAGTGACATACAAACTTTGGTGGCTGAATGTCAATGTAACTTGCATCAACTAAAGATTGTAGCATAGACATGGCCTGAGAGAGACCAACAGAGAGAGAAAAATCCATATCTTCTTTCTTCATTACCTTTTGTAAGAAAAATAGTGAAGCTGTTATCCTACTCTGCTGAAAAGGCGTTCCATGGAAACCAGATAATGAGAGCAAAAAAAACCCCTCAATCATAAGTCCTCCATTAAAATTTTATTCTATTCAAGAACTGCATTCACTCAACCCCCAGACGGATGATGGCTGAGTGCTCTCATTGAGCCACCTACTTTTGCTTTTATTCGCTGACAAGAAAATCAGCAAGCCTGGTGCTGCTGTGAATGAACAGCCAAGTGCAAAGAGGCTGCAGCATGACTGCAAATCCTGTGGCTTCAAGAAAGATGCACATATTGTATGAAAAATTCTAGTCCTTGCAAGTCAGACCCCAGGCACTCACTTTGTTGCATTACGAAACTATATGGCTTTAAAGGGTTTACGGGAAAAGTTATGCGTTACCAGCACTTGCCTATTAGCAGCCAATAGCATACCAGCCAGACGTAAGTGTAGATGTAAATATCCTGGATAATTGTTGTCCTCAATTCTTGTCCCCAGAGATCCTAGCCTGTTATTTCTGCAGTTCTGATAGAAAAGTGCCAGTGAGACTGGGGTTTTTGCCTGAGTAAATACTAAGTAAGCACTACAGGATTTACTTTGTAGGCCTTGCTCATATTTTATGTGCATGTATGAGTGCGCACATGCGGGGTACCCCCTGAGGGGTATCCCCCTGAGCTTACTGATCAGGACTTTAGAAACACCTGAGACAAGACTACCACCAGATAATCCATCCCGGATTTTAGACTGAACGTAGCACACACTCAGATGGTGCTTTGGGAATTTCGTTAGTACTATGGGGATTTTCATACAGTGCAGGCAGGATCATTAAAAAAGGCCCTATGGTGAGCTGAATTTAAATTCTCTGTTAGTTCCTTTTGTTTTGCAGCACCGATTACATTAGATCACATTTCTTTTATGCCACCCCCAGAGTTTCCCATTTCAATACGTTGCAGATTTTGTATCGAACACACATAACTGGAGGAGGCCAGCTAGATACTTTGGCAATTGAGTAGAGCACTGAGGTGGCCTCTGAGGCCTGTATGTTTCCTCAGGTGTTTGCCCAAGGAGGGGACAGTTCAAAGGTCTTGTATTTAATTTAAGATTGAGCACAGCTGGCAATTAGAAGATTAGCTTTCCATTGCTAGCCAGTGTCGACAACAAGCAGTTGGAGAGCATATTTCTCCACTGTGTTTGGATCTTATTAATTGGGGGAAAAAATAATAAAGATAAATGAGTGCCCACCCAGAAATGCCAACCCTCCCTCCCTGTAGTTGAGCAACAAAGACAAAAGCAAACTGCTATGGTAACAATAGCTGCGTAAAGATGAAAAGAAATACGACTGAAGTTCCTCTCTCCCCCATTCCCAATCTGAGGTCCTCCAGAGCCAGTACCTTATACTAATAAGGACTCATTAATGACTCATTTTAAAAAAGAATAAGTGCATGCTCTTTCATCTTGAATACTGATTACCTGGTAATGATAAATATAGCCCTGTTCAAAGAAAGTGTTATCAGGATTTGGAATGAACGAACACACACAATGTATAAGGAGAAGGAGGTTGCTGGTCTAAAGACATTAAGTTCTTTTCCTAAACAGTGACTGAAAGCCAGACTCAGGTAATGGCCAGATCCTGCAAGGTGCTGAACACCCATTACTGCCATTGGCATCAATAGGAGTGGGTGACACTCAGCACCTCATCAGAATTGCTCACGTAGGGCTTTAAATGAGTAACTCAAAGTTTAACTAATGGGCAGCAGCGCATGACTCTGTGGTCTTATCTCTTCTGTTTCTTATCCATTACCATGCTGGCCTGATTGTACTAATCCTTCTGGTTACCAGCCCAGCCACACCAATTCTGTACAGAAAACCATTTCTATTTCCCCTCCTTTTACTGAGCCCTCCCTGAAAATAGGCTAGATTAAGCCATCTCATACAAACCTGGTTTTCCCCTAAATTTGATTTGAGGTGCACTGTCAAGTAGCACTGTGATATACAGCAGGTTTCTTGCCAATGACTGAGGCCCGGTTTACACTATAAACGTACATCAGTATAACTACCTGACTCGGGGCGGGAAAAATCCAGTTATAAGTGACCTAACCCCTGGTCTAGACAGCACTATGTCAAAAGATGGGCTTCTCCCATCAACATAGCTCCCCCCCTCTCACGGAGGTGGATTAACTAGGCCCACAGAAGAAACTCACCCTCAACATAGTAGCGTCTTCACTGAAGTGCTAGCTGCTGCAGCAGCATTTTAAGTGTAGACCTGCCCTGAGTGATTAATGTCAGTACTCACAGTTGGCCTGCAGCACACATACACTACACGCTTGGTTATACCCACCTGACAGCACAGGGCTCACCCTTCTCTGTAGGCCCAATTAAGAAGAACAATGGGTTTATCCTTGCAAACTGAACAGGTCATCAGTAAAATAAAAATGTCCGATATTTTGGTTCCTGGGGATTTTCCAGCATGCTCTGCTGTGCTGTTTAAAAGGCCAGCTGGTTCCTGACAGAAATATTTCCAAACACACACATCCATTAAGATTAGTTGTCAGCTACTATAAAAAGTTTTTATTTTAAAAAAATATCAAATTGCTGGTCAGACTGACTAGAATTTTTGTCCCTCAAAAATAAAGGCTTGTTGTCTGGGATATACTAGCAGGTTGTGTCTGTATTTTGCTTAGTATTAAATTGAAATGTAAATACATTTTAAATAAAAATATTCACATGTCCAATTAAATTCTAGCTTGTATTTGCAGAGTAATAGACCAAATCACTGTGATTCCCTGAAACACAATTCTATGGCCGCACTAGCCTGAGGCTGCAGGATCAGTTACATCAGTGAGAAGATGCTCCTCAATCGTCTGTCAACTGCAAACCCTCCTCCACTTAAAGAGGGGCAGGAAGTTCCGGCAGAACCATCTTCCTTCCGTCAAGAAAAGATAGATTGACTGATGGATAAGCTGGAGGAGGCAGCTGTCGGTGGTACTGAGCTGAACACTGTTCTGCTTGGAGATCTTGAATATACCAATGACATTGGCTTGTGGGCTCAATGTGATGAATCGCTGCAGCTGATTGTCAGTCCGGTCAGGCTAGAAGCAGCGTGCATGGGTCTGGTTATTAATCCAGATAAAACTAAGTCCCTGGCCATTACCATCAAACAGCATCCAGCTCCAGACTACAATCAGCTCAATATTAACCTGTCCAGATGAGATACTGAGCAGGTGGCAGCTGTCACATTGCTGGGAAGCATCCTACACACTGCTGGAGAATGCTCAAAAGAGGAGGATGCCTATATAGCAGCAGCTGCTGCCATGTTTCAGGTACTTCGGCAGCCTCTGTGGAGACATCATGACATCAAGCTGATGGAACTGGAACTGGAACCCACAGTTATACCAACTCTATTGTACAGAAATGAAATGTGGACCCTCAGGAAGGCTGAGGAACTCTGGATTGACATTTTCTATTATCGCCGTCAGCTCCTCCGTATCAAGTGGCAGGACGTGATCAGAAAGCCGGATACGTGAAGCCAAACGCCATCAGCACTTGTTTGGTTTCTGGGGCTTCCTTGGTATTGACCTATTTTAAGACTGAAAGATGAACTAATTCTGAAGCATGTGTACCAAGGAATGCCGCCACATGGCCGGCAATCATATGGGCACCAAATGCTTTGGTGGCACAAGATTGTAAAATTTGGAACATAAACTGAATATACAATCACCTTGTGACCAATCTGGATGTGGCTCAATTTTCAGGAAGCCACATCCCTTTGGGATTTACCACGATGATGTTGGTGGAAGAAAATTCTACCCATGTATTTGCCTTGGATGAATGAAGTTCAGGAGGCAGGCTCAGTTGGGATGTAAAAGTAAGAAATGTTTCTAAATACAAATGCTGATTAAGTAGTATGTTCTTAATGTTACAAAGCTGAAGAAGAAAGTCTGCCTAAGAGAGTAGGGGTCTGATTCTC
The DNA here is from genome assembly GCF_002925995.2 of Terrapene triunguis. Taxonomy (NCBI): domain Eukaryota; kingdom Metazoa; phylum Chordata; order Testudines; family Emydidae; genus Terrapene; species Terrapene triunguis. The sequence continues at coordinate 14,216,887 of NW_020664490.1, forward strand.
CTCTCCCTTACATCAGTGTAAATCAGGACTAATCCCACTGAAGTCACAGTTGGGCCATCTAACAGCTAGGGTAAGTGTGGACCCTGAGGACGTATGCATTGGATACAAACTTCAGTGAGGATACTGCAGTCAAACTACACTCTCAACTCCCAGTCATTGTGACCTCTCCTCCTGGGGCCAAGTGCCCACTGCTCCTGCTGTCTTCAATGAGAAGCAAGGGTGTTGAGTGACTGGCAGGATCAGATGCTTTATTGGGAGTCCCATGCAGAATGACTGCAGGGCTGGACTCCCAAGATTTTTTTGCCTGGAATAGGTAAAGATGTGAACCAAGAAATGTTTCAAATGTCTTGTTTGATTCAGTGAAAGGCAGAACATCCCTTATAAAGGTGCAAATCATGTCATTACACTCCATCAAGTAAATATGTCTTTATGAATATTTTAAAATGCTAATTATGCAAATATGCACTTGGGGAATTTTAAAATATGGATAATTAACCTAACAGCATTGCTGTGATCCGTTGAGCGAATACCTATCCAAGGAGGGTAATCAACCCACCAGAGCAGCAGTGACTCAGGTGCAGCTGGGCATTCTGGGTATGGCAGTGCCTCACACGTGATGATCATTTGCAATGGTTCCGTTGGATTCAGTACTTAGAGTTTTCTGAGTTCTTGAGTCATTTCCATAACAGGCTGCAACAGCCCCAAAAGAAGAGGGTCTGGGCCCAGAAGTCAATGCTGCACCTGCTGCAACAACCACGCCTAATCCAAATGCTAATGTTCCATGAAATCACTGCTGGAAAAATATCATTTTGTAACTTCTTTTCTCAACTAAGTTTTATGTTCACCTCGCCCACCCCCAAAGTGCCAAAAGGTACATAGTCCAGACATGGCGGTGATGATGGTGGGAGAAATTACTAGAATGGCACTGTGGTATATTATCTGTTCTCAGTATGTTTTCCTCACAGACTCCCAGGATCTACCAAGAGCCATGTGGATTACAGCGAATCCATCAAAGGCCATTGTTTAGCCTTAGGCTCTCACCATTGTGTGCTCTCCACATACTTCAGAGTGGGGAAGCTCCAATAGAGGAACCCAAGCAAATGAATGCTGATTTAGTCAACACTGCCTCACACCAGGAGAGTACTGCGAGGCCCTACATTTTTTAAACTGTTAGCTCTGCAGAGGCAGTACAGCTGAAGAAAAAAAAGAATGTAGTCTCTCCTGCCTCTTCCATTAACAGTTCCTAATTCCAGCCAATTCCTAATTCCAGAACCACTGGTGCTGGTGCCAAATTACAAAGCAGAAAGAAAACTGCTTGATTTCAAGAGCCCAGGCTGAGTTTACAGTGCAGTGTGATGGAGTGGACTCACCACTGCGATGCCTCCTGCTGGCTGTCCCTGGGATTAGCTCTGCTCACCAGTGCACTTTCTTCTCTGGTGATGTCTTGCCGCCATCTCTTCTGCTCCAGGACTCGCATTACTCCCAGGACCTCAATGTCCTCTTCATGACACAGCCCTCCAGCCGATACTGCTCTGTTCCCTCCCCCTCCCCTCCTTCTGGGGGGAATGTACCGCAGTCCGATGGTCCAGCCCCTTCCTCAGTGGCGAGTGGGAGTGAGGGGGGAACCCGGACCCTCCCACTATTCTAGGTCCTGGCCAAGGGACCCCGCAGCTAGCAGCCACGTGCTGCGTCCCCTCCAACCTCTCAGTCCATTTCCCTGGGCCACTTCCCCGCGACCCCCAGCATCTTCTTCGCCCTTACCTCAGGTCCTCAGCCTGCCAGTCTTGGCAGCTAGCCAGGAGCTCTCTCTAGCTTCCCCAGCCCCTGCTGGCAGCACTGCTCTGTCCAGCACTGCTCCTTCCTCCTGCTAGGAGCCTGATGTTCCCTCCTCAAGTTCCAGGCAGCTACTGAAGCTGCTCTGCCCAGCAGCTCTTCTAATATGGGCCTGCCGGGCCCTGATTGGCTGCTCCTCTCAGCCCTACTCTGATTGGCTGCTTCCTGCGCATCCTCCCTAGGGCTCTATTAACCCCTTAGAGCCCAGTGTGGGACAGGTGCCCCATCACATGCAGGCATGTCAAAAATAAATGCTTTGAGGATGTGAGAACTGAGTAAATTCTATATGCAAGTCAAGGGCAGGAAATACATCCTGAGCACCAAGATGACATTTGTACATTCACCTTGCTGATTGCAGGCCAAATGACCTGACAGTTTGGGTGAACTGCATCCCTGTTCAGAGGGCTAGCCACTAAGTCTGGGCACCATTTAAATCTTCTTTTAAGACTCATATTTTAAAAGACCATTATGATCATCTAGTCTGACCTCCTCCATAACACAAGTTGTAAAGTTTCATCCAGTAATTCCTGCATCAAACCAAGTAATTTGCAGTTGAACTAGAGCATTTGTTTTAAGCAAGATATCAGTGGTGCCTGTGCTTAGTGCTAGCCCTTTGCACAGGATGAATTTCACTCTTTAGGTACACACTGCCATGCACTAACTTCACACACAAATACCTAGCTAGCCACATTTGTGTGTGCAAGTACCCAACTTGAGAGCACAGTAGAGTAAATGTACATCTAAAAACTGTCTGGAAATCTGGTCCGAATTACAGGGCCAGTCATTTGCAAAGTGTCACCAGAGCACCAATAAAAGCTTCTGAAACTCTACAGATTTATTCTGATTTTCGTCCATTTCTTATTCAGCTGTTCTAAATTGGAGTGGGCCCAGTTCTGCCTTCAGATACTTGGCTGCAATATTCATGGATTTCAATGGGAATCACTGGATGAGTAAGGACAGAATTGGGTCCATTATTTTTAGAAATGTCCTGGCTGAGGTTTTTATATGCTAAGTCTCAGTCCTGAAAGCGCTTGTCTACAATGGAAATATTGATGCAAATGTAAACAGCAACACTAAATGTTTTAGAACACCATTCAGTTTCTGAGCTGAAGACCTACAGTTTCAAGTGGCCATGACTAGCCATCCTATTAGGCAAATTAAGTCCGCTTAGCTGATGTCTGAATTATCTCCCTCTCCCTCCCTAGCTCCATTTACAGCAAATTTTAGTAGAAGAGCAACAACAGTTAAGTATGCTTACCTAATTATGACAAAAATGATCTTTATAAAGAGCTGCTACAATACGTTAAGTATCTTTTCATAAAAATACCCATTCATTCCTACATCAAGGGCACGGCAAATCTCAACGGGAAAGTCATGACAAAAGAATATACCAAATGAAGCAGTCCATCCTACGCAAAATGCTATCCTAGTCAAAATGACCCATTTCCTCTCTTTCTTCTAAATCACCTGTTGCAGGCGCAAGTTCGCAATGAGATCAATATGTAGAGAATATACCTGACTGCCCCATCACAAAGTAGTTTCACAGAAAAGTGTTTTTTATCAGCAGCAGCGCCTGTGCTTTCAAAATTCATTCTCCCCATGGTAGGTAGCCAGTGATCAGACTGATAACTTCCCTTTTTTTTTTTTTTTTCCTTCTCGCAAGGGAGGTGGTTTTAAACTACAGACTTGCTTTCTTACAAGATATGATTTAGGACCAGATCCTGCTGCCATTACAGCTAACAGAATATTCACC